>NC_056735.1:385113840-385143840 GCF_019279795.1 Protopterus annectens | reverse complement strand
AGTCCTATTAGTCTGACTAGCCTTATCTGCAAGGCCATGGAGCAAATCATCATGGACCTTATCAACAAAGATGTAGGTAATCTCCAAACACTTAACCCTACTCAGTTTGGATTTGTCAAAGGGAGATCATACCTGTTATACCTGGTGGACTTCAAGACAGTCACCAAGGCCCTGGATGAAAGGAAATCTGTGCATACAGCCTACCTAGACTTAGCCAAGGCTTTAGACACTATCCCCCACTCAGGCATCATTGACAAACTTACCCAGCTAAGTATCAACCCTTGTATCATTAGATGAGTCACTAACTGGCTCACTGATAAAACGCATATAGTCAAAATAGGGTAATCTGCCTCCAACAGCAGACCTGGAACCAGTGATGTTCCACAGGGATCAGTCTTGGGACCTCTATTGATTGAATTTAGTTCTCCAAAATACAAACAAAAATGAAAGGTCTGTGGCTGACCAAGTTTGCTGATGACTGCAAACTGGGAGTGGTCATAGAATCTCCAAATGATGTCAACATTCTACAAGAGGGTCTTACACAAACAAATGATTGGTGCCAAAGTCATGGCCTTTTAATGCATAAAAATGCATTATCATCCCTTTCAGTAAGAGTGATGTTCCTGATAACTACCACAACAATAGCAACACCCTAAGTACGCACTCAGTGGTGAGAGACCTGGGCACACAGGTTGACAGCTACCTTACCTGTAATCACCATGTCTCCATAGTGGTAAGAAGGGCATTCTATATTGCTCATCTCATAAGTAAGGGCATTGCCTCCAGAAAAAAATAAGTTATAACCTCCCTGTACTCTTCCCTCATCAGGCCAATAATCAATTACAACTCCTCTTTTGGTATGTACATTTTCAAGCACCTGCAGCAACTGGAGAGACCAGAAAGGTTCCTCACAAGAAAAATTCAAGGTTTTCAGCATCTGTCCTACGTGGATCATCTGAAATCACTGTCACTTTATTCTGTTTCATACAGACTACTCAGGGGCAATCTCAGCCTTGCATAAGGCAATCTCTGGCACTGCTTTATTGAAAATGCTGCATATCCGCAAGTCAAATGGTACATGGGTTGCTCATCTAAAGATGTTAACCTGATATGTGACATTAATAGAACCTGCTAGAGGGACAGATTTGTCTTCCAGAGGTTACCACACCTTTGGAGCAGATTCCCACTTCATGTCAAAGAGAACACCTCATTGGCACTCTTCAAACGCAATCTGGACGATTGTATGGGTAACCATTAACTCACCAGGGAGTTCCACCTGTATCCCTCTTGGACAGGTGCAATAGGTGCTGATCATGAAAATAAGGGTAGAACTTGGCTAGGCTTGTAAGGGCCCTATGGCCATTGGCCTAGTAACTTCCTGTGTTCCTGTGATCCTATGAGAGCTTTGATGCATTTAAAGTGCAGAGTTCTGTATTATTTTGGTGTGTCAGGTACTGCTCTTTAAAGTGGTGGTCTTATTATTGTTATTATTATATTTGCTTGACCTGGGAATGGAACTGCAATGAGGGTTGACAAGCTTTCTGTGTAGGTTCTGCGCATGCTAAGATCAGATATGCAGTGGGGCAGGGATTCATACTGTGCTTGAGAAGTTACTTTAATGGATTTCAGAGGTATGACTACCAAACAGGCATTAGAAAAGTGACTACAATGTGATAAGAGACTATTTCAATTGTATTTGGGGGCCAAGACATAGATGGCTGGATATAATGTACACCCATGGCTGCCAGAATTGTAATATTGTCCAAGAGGGTGCTAAGTGAAATTTTCTGAGTATTAGGGCTTTGGCTCCTACAGGAAATGATTATGTCTGCTGCATGCATAGCTATGCAGCTAGTGGTCTGCTTGTGTAGCTGCACCAAACCAGAGATCTGCCACCAGGACAATAATATAGGTAGAATTCTTGAATGGTTATGATTTATGGGGAGATGCACTCCCAAGTTGTGAAGGCTGCCAGCCTAGCTAGATAGAATTTTGTATATAATTTGATGTAATTGTAAATATTAATGTAATTCACAGGCTTGTTCTACAAATGTAAAGAGATCTATATGTTAGGATTAAACTATATGTTGTACTGTACTTCAAAAATGTAACCGCAGTGCACCCTGCTGGAAGAAAGCTGATAAGTCAAGTGTTTTATGACTGTTTGATCTCCAGCTCGGAGACAGGATTGCTGGACTAAGACATTATTTCTATTCTTTTAATTTAAGAGGTAATTACAAAGGTTTTACATGTAAAATGTCTTTTATTGCTGTGGCTTCATGCAGGAGCAGATTGTAAAAAGAAATGTAAATTTTGAGTTTCTGTTACCCTGGGAAACTAAATCAGAACTGTTAAAAATAATGTAATCTAAAATGACTCAGCAGTACTGTGTTATCAATTTAAGGACAGAAAGAAAGGATAGCATTTTGTATTTTGTCTGCACCTGAACACATCAACTCACCTGCCTTTGCTTGCTCTATAAGTAAGACATTTATTTAGAACAGTGATTTCTCTTAGAGATAGACAGAAATAGCCAGATTAGTCTAGCTGTTTCCTATATTTATGTCAGACTATTCTACAGTATTATTTTAAAGCATTTTCCTGTGATTTCTGAACTCTTTAATGTCATTGTGTTGAAGTAATAAGTATTGTCTTGTGGTTTTATTATTTATTATTAAATATTTTTAAACCTTTCGACTGTGACTATTTTGTGTAGAGATAAATTAAGCTCTAGAGTACATTGCATGTATTTGGTGATACTGTACAAAGCCACTCCAATAGTCTTGCTGTTCATCACACTTACTAACTGGATAATAATATTGCACAGTAAAATTGGACACCCTTTGCTAAGAACCTTATTAATAGCTGATAAATAGTGGTTTGTGGCAGTGGAGTACCACCTCTGGGTATAGTTCCTGACCCACTTACTCCATGGTAAAGCTATAAATGTGCTATCTAAATTATGTGATCCCAACTTTCTTGATTATACTGCTGTTAAGAATTGTTTGTTAGAGTTTTTTAAGCTAACACCTTTAGCTTATAGACACAAGGCAGATGAAAGTGTGTGTGAATATGTTGCTGAACTGAGCACATATTTTCATAGGTGGGTGAGTGGATGTCAGATCACCGCTTTTGAAAGGCTGGCAGATCTTTGGTGAGGGAACAAGCCTTTGGCACTTTGCCTGAGGACATGAGGATATGGTTAGCTGATAGACAATGTGCTACTTCAGATGAGTTGGGGAAGAAGGAAGACCTATACCTAGAAAGCAGGGTATCCCTGCACAGGAAAGGGGCCCCCAGTATTGTTCATGGGTAAAGGAACCCATGGTGGACAGCCCAAACTGTCCCAACAGAATCTGGCAGTAGCAGGGGAAGCCGCTAGTCCAGGTACATGCCCAGAACCTAGGGTTAAATGTTTTGAATTCAATAAGTGGGGACATGTGGCATATAGATGTCCATGGAGGCAAGGTGGGGAACAGAAGGTGAGAGAGCCAGTAAGTGGGAAAGACAAAATGCCAACAGTAGGTTGTCTTGAGACAACAAGGGTACCAAAGTACCACAAGAGGTTGTATCCTATCATGGTGATTGGCAAAGAGGCCATTGCTAAGAAAGACACAGCCTCTGACATAACCATTGTGAAACCTGTAATGGTTACAGAGGAGCACTACTTGCCTATGCAGTCTACTCCAGTCAGAGCTTTAGGAGGAACCCCATTCCAAATACCTTTGACTAGGATTCACCTTGATTGGCAGGGTGGAAAAAGACACCACCAAATAGGTGTGTTTGAGGATATCCTTGCAGATGCCTTGATAGGGAATGATTTTGATAATGCAGTACCATGTGCTCATGCACTTAGGTCTGGTTGCCTGGGGGAAATCCGACAGATTGCATACTTGCAGCCAAGACTGGTTTGGTGGTTACTTCTGGGAGGGAGCTACCCTGCAGCAGTGAGACTGAATGTGAACTACAGCTGCTTGTGGGTGCTGATGTTCCCTTGGACAGAGGGACTGCAAGGGCAGAGGTGAGTGGTAGTACCCACGTTGACAGTGAGGCACCACTGTCAGAGGATGCCAGACTTCCAGTGGAAGGGGAGCTGTGAAGGGTTACAAAGAGAGAGTTGAGAAAGGCTCAGGTCTCAGACCCTACATTACAAGGCCTGAGAGAAGTAACTAGTGAGGTGCCTGATTCTCAAGGGAAAGGGGATTATGTATACTGGGACAAAGGGTTACTATATAGAGTGTGGACCCCTGACGGAGGGTTAGAAGGTGAGAGAGTACAGCAGTTGGGAGTGCTTAGAGCCTACTGTCTGGCACTTCTAGCCATAGCCCTTGATATTCTGTTTGCAGATTATATGGCCATAAAACGTACAAAGAGATGTATTACGCAGAACTTCTATTGGCCTAGAATTTCCAGAGATGTAACAGGGTACTGCAGGACCTGTGAGCAGTGCCAAAAGGAGGCAAGGTAGGAGACAATATGAGAGCTCCTTTGATGTCTTTGCCTGTGATTAAGGAGCAATTTCAGAGAGTAGTTATGGTACTGTGGGGCCTCTGAGTACCCTAAGCTCGACAGTGAAAAAGTATATCCTAGTGGTAGTAGATTATGCTACAAGATACCCTGAGGCAGTGGCTTTGTCCTCCATTGAGGCAGAAAAGGTGGCAAATGTGTTAGAGATTTTCAGTAGGGTAGGTTTCCCAAAAGAAATACTGACTGACAGAGGTGCCAAATGTCAGACCTGCTGGCTTGTCTGTGAAAGTACTGTGAGGTGAAGTACCTGAAGACTACCCCCTACCATCCCCAGACTAATGGTCTTGATGAGAGGTTAAACTCTGAACACAAGTCCATGCTATGGGCATTTGCAGACCAGTTTAAGAGGGAGTGCAACAAATATTTGCCCAGTCTGTTGTTTGCTTACAGATAAGTTCCCCAGGAATCAACAGGTTTTCACTCTTTGACTTGCTCTATGGGCATAGGGTGAGGGGGCCTCTAGACTTAATTTGTGATGAGTGTGAATGTGAGTGTGAATCTCACAAGGAGTCTGTTGTGGCATATGTCCTAAACCTCAGGACAAGGCTCAGGGACCTCATGGGCTTGGCTCAGGAGAACCTGGCAGAAGCCCAACAACAGAAGAAGGTCTGGTATGACAGGAATGCTCAAGCTAGAGATTGTGCTGTAGGGAAGGTAATGATTCTCATTACCGTCAAACACAACAAGCTGCAAGCAGCCTGGGAGGGACCCTACAAGGTGGTAAGACAGATAAGTGATGTTAACTACATGGTAGAATTGCTAGGCAGGAGGCAGGGGCACAAATTGTACATGTTAACATGATGAAACCATACCATGATAGGGAGGCCCTTGTGCTGAGTATTTGCAGTGGATTGCAGGAGGAATTGGAGGGAGATCTGGTGACATATCTCCTGAGTGAGGCTCGGACTGGCACCTCAGTGGAAGGGGTAGCAATGTCCCAGTAGCTATCTATTACCCAGGTTCAAGAAATCCAAGCCATGTTACAGGAGTTTGTGGACATGTTCACTGTAAAACTAGGGTGGACCCACCTGGTGCAGCGCCAGATGGATACAGGACCCCAAAGGCCTATTAGGCAGGCCCCTTATAGGGTGCCTGAAAGGGTCAAACAGACTCTGAGGGAGGAGATACAAAAAATCTTGGAACTATGGGTCATTCAAGAGTCCAACAGTCCCTGAGCCTCCCCAGTGGTGCTGGTGCCAGAGCAGGATGGCAGCACCAGGTTCTGTGTGAACTACAGGAAATTAAATAGTCACAGATTCAGATACTTACCCCATGCCTAATACAGATGAAGCCCTAGAGCAGCTGGGTGGGGCTAAGTATCTTACCACCACTGATCTTACAAAGGGTTACTGGCAGGTGCCCTTGACTCCCACTGCTAGAGAGAGGTCAGCCTTTGTGACTCCTTTTGGCTTTTATGAGTTCACAAAGATGACCTTTGGGATGAAAAATGCCCCATCATTGTTCCAGAGGCTGGTAGATCATACCCTAGCAGGAGTAGGAGGGTTTGCCCTTGCTTACCTAGATGATATTGCCATCTACAGCCATTCCTGGCAAGAACACCTTCAACATGTCAGTAAGGTGCTGTGCAGACTACAGATGGTAGGGTTGACAATTAAGCTGAGCAAATGGCAGAGGTGGGTATGGCAGAGGTTTTCTACCTGGGGCATAGAGTGGGGAGTGTTAAGATCAGTCCAGAACCTGTCAAAGTGGAAGCCATTCAGACTTGGCCTGCACCTGTTACCAAAAAGCAGGTGAGGGCATTCTTAGGAACAGCAGGGTACTACAGAAAGTTTGTCCTCAGTTATAGTACCATAGCTGCTCCCCTCACAGATCTAACAAGGAAAAACAGGCCGGGTAAGGTAGTGTGGGCCACAGCATGTGAGCAGGCATTCCAGGAGTTTAAATAAGCTTTGAGAGGATCCCCTGTGTTAGCCAGTCCAAATTACAGCAAAGAATTTGTTGTGCAGGTGGATGATTCAAACCATGGGGGGGGGGGGGCTGTACTTAGCCAGATTTCTTTAGATGGAGAAGAGCACCAAGTGGTTTATTTCAGTCGTAAGCTCCAACCCAGGGAGGAATGCTATGCAGCTGTAGAAAAGGAATGTCTAACCATAGTGTGGGCACTGCAGAAACTTCAGCCTTATCTGTATAGAAAAAAATTCACTGTGGTTACAGATCACAATCCCCTAATATGGTTACACCGAGCCAGCCAGCAAAATGACAAGTTTCTAAGATGGAGCCTAGGGTTGCTAGCATATGACATGTCAGTGCAGCACTGCAGTGGGATTAACAATGCCAACTCAGATGGCCTCTCAAGACAGGGAATGGTGTAAGGTATACTCAAATAGACCAAACCTTCTCAAGCAACGTTTCTCAAGGGTCACCTGAAAAACTAGCTTGAGTTCTCTGGGGGGGATATGTGAAGGCTGCCAGCCTAGCTAGATAACATTTTGTAAATAATTCTATGTCATTGTAAATATTAATGGAATCCACAGGCTTGTTCTACAAATGTAAAGAGAACTGTATGTTAGGATTAAACTATATGTTGTACTGCGCTTCAAAAATGTAACCACAGTGCACCCTGCTGGAAGAAAGTTGATAAGTCAGCATTTTATGACTGTTTGATCTCCAGCTCGGAGACAGGATGGCTGGATTAAGACATTCTTTTTATTGTTTTAATTTAAGAGGTAATTGGTAAGGTTTTACATGTAAAATGTCTTTTATTGCTCTGGCTTCTTGCAGGTGCAGATTACAAAAATAAATGTAAAATTTGAATTTCTGTTAGCCTGAGAAACTAAATCAGAACTGTTAAGAATGATGTAATCTGAAATGACTCAGCAGTACTGTGTTATCAATTTAAGGATAGAAAGAAAAGAGAGCATTTTGTATTTTATCTGAACCTGAACACATCAACTCACCTGCCTTTGATTGATCTGTAAGATATTTATTTAGAACAGTGATTTCTCTTAGAGACAGATAGAAATAGTCAGATTAGTCTAGCTGTTTTCTATATTTATGTCAGACTATTCTACAATATTATTTTAAAGCATTTTCCCGTGATTTCTGAACTCCGTAATGTCATTGTGATGAAGTAATAAGTATTGTCTTGTGTTTTATTATTTATTATTAAATATTGTTAAACTTTTCAACTATGTCTGTTTTGTGTAGAGATAATTTAAGCTCTAGAGTACTTGCATGTATTTAGTGATACTGTACTAAGCCACTCCAATAGTGTTGCTGTTCGTCACACTTACTAATTGGATAATAAATTTGCACAGTACAAGGACACCCTTTGGTAAGGGCCTTATTAGTAGCTGATAAATAGTGGTTGGTGACAGTGGATTTCTACCTTATAGCCTAGGCAGAAAGGGGCATAGCTGGAGAACCTGTGCAAGCCTTCCCCAGGACTCTCTGTGTGTTTATATATAACTCATATCTTAAAGTGTGTGTGTGTGTGTGTGTGTGTGTGTGTGTGTGTGTGTGTGTGTGTGTGTGTGTGTGTGTGTGTGTGTGTGTGTGTGTGTGTCAGCTACTTGGGCAGGGACATGAAACATTGGCTGGACATAGAGGGTGCTGAAGGTTTTAGCTTGACCACTAGGCTGAGATCTGGACCCTGTAGCTGTGCCAGTGAGGAGTCTTATTGGGGATCTGGAGAGAAAGAGAGAAACCAGCCCCAGACTGACAGTGATTTTTGTATGCTCTTAAGGGAAATTGTACTTGTGTTCTTGTTATCATTTCCAATGTGCACGCCCCTCACTGCTGCTAGAGGTGAAGATTGAGGCTCCTTGATTACAGGGCCAGCGCATAGGCGTCACACAAGTAACCAACTTTTATTTTAAGGATCAAACAGTGATGCAAGAAGAAAATAAAATCACAGCCATAGCACTGACCTATCCAAGCCTTTATTATTATTATTATTGCTGTTTTTGTTGTTGTTTTATTTAGTTTAATTGCATTTGTAGTCAACTGTGTCATAACTGAATAGCTCAGCATTGCAAACTCCTTGCTGACTAGCTGACAAAAATGTAAGAATTAAATCTGATACTGCAATACATTTATTAATCCTGTGTAGATACCGTTTCTGAGTACACTTGTACAGTGAGACATCATGCTTTATGAATTCAGACATTTCAAAAGGGATGTTAAAAGGAAATAACATCCTTGCTTTAAGACTGAATGATGATCCTGGCTGTTTATATGATTCCCAAACATCATTGCATTTTAAAATACAGTGCATTCACACAGTACTTAATGGCACACTCTTTGGCAATTCTGTACCCACCTGTATGAATAATACCCATTTGTTAACTAGGTAGGACCACTGGGCAGTGTGGACACACAGTCCCTTTTCAGGGGTGACCTAGAAACAATGTCTAGTTAAATAACGTGCTCAGAGTCATAGAATAAGTAAATGGAGGTTGTGAGAATCAAACCCAGAACTACTGCAGGAGTTAGGACTAGCAGCCCAGTGTCTTAAAGTACTGTACCAAAAACTGACACACTTGCTATGCAAGTCAGGATTTATTATGAATCCCAGTGACAGTGAATACCTGCAGAAATGTAACAAATAGTTCAGCAGAAAATGAAAATGCTAGCATTCCTATGAAAGTGAAGTATATTAAACAATGAAGGGATACTCATATACAAAAAGTGTACATGTATGTTTTAACTGTTGACCATATATTAAATATAAACAGTGTTTTGTCTACTTCATTATTTAAAAAAATAGAAATAGTTTTGTCTGCCCTATTAATAAAAAGATGAGTTATTTGTCAGTATGTTACCACAGACAGCAAACATTCAGTCTTGTGTGTTCTAGTCCCAGGTAGAGACAGAAGTCATATCTAAAGAAATAGAAATAGAGAGCAACATAAAGGAGTTGTTATACTGATGGGGTGTCTCATCCTAAAAATGAGACATTAAACTGAGATCCTTACTGCACTACCAATCCTGTAGGGTGTCAATATGGAAGTGAAAGTACTTAAGATGTGAAGAAAAATAAAGGAAACATCCCATGACTTGGCTAATGATGCATTCTCATAAAACAGTTGCATGCATATTCTAGGCTACACAGGTGTGAAGATGTCCACAATGACTTTATATTCAGGTACTTCAGAACCAGTCTTAAGCTTTGTGTACATTATACATGTTTGAAATAAAAAAATGCAGTATTAATAATGCTGCCTATTTACTTCACATTTTGAAAGACTGCTGCTTTTAGGACAAAAGATATGAATTTGACTACAGTGTGCCTACCTAGTCATTAATGAGGGCTTCAGAGATATCGTGAAAAAATTTTCTAATATGTAACGCATACCTCTCAACTGTAGAGATTTTCGCAGAATGTCTGGATTTTTGCCTCATATTTAGGTCTGTTCCTCATAAAATTTGTGATTTCCTGGCAAATCGCTGGAATGATTTGAGGATTGAAGTCACTAAATAATGATATATATTTGTGTTTCAGACTTCATATCCTCAGAAAATGCATGCTAAGACAACTTCTGTTATTCTAGCAGTTTTCTAAGTTTATAAGGGTAGTATTTAAAATCTCTCCCTATTTTTGGGCCCTTGCTCCCCCATTCTGTGAGGCTTTGTTCAGATTTTTTGCACTAAGAGTTTGAGAGGTGTGTATGTAAGCTGTATATAAAAGGCCAATAGAAATACTGTATTGGGGATGCATAGTATGTTTGAAGACACTTCCTACAAATTATAAAATCAGAAATGGGTGAAATAGGGTCATTTTTTTAATTACAAACTTCTGTGATGATATTTAGTGCACATGTAAATTCAAGTTTAAATAACAAAAAAATAAAAATAAAAAATAGAAAGTTTACCATTCCTAGTTTGAAAGAAGGACCTTTGCCAAATATATATACTTTTTGTATTTTAATTTGTTTAGCTGTACAGAGATGTAACCAGTTGTCCAACCACATATCAGATTCATAACTTTAAATAAGTGTGTGATGTTTTGTACTTCAGTCACAAGACAAAGCCTGATAAACAGGTCATAAGATAGTTCACTGCATTTTAAGTTATGAAGATATCTTTTGTGTGCCTCCATGTTTTGCACAGATGAACTGTTTTTTTTCTTATTATTTTTAATACCATTGCCTTTATTATGAACTTCTAACACTTACACAATTAAAGGAAAAACAACCATTAAAGTAAAAGTAGATTTTAAAATTATTGACTTACTCATTTGCAGCAATTATTTTTAAAGGGGTTCTGTTTTTTTCACAAGTGCCTAAATCCTGAAGCAGGCACCAGCTAAATCTAGTAGGATAATGCATCCTTTGTTGTTCGATATCTCTACTTTTGACAACAATGGATACAAGAAGTTTATGCTGGATACTGGTTGAAGGGCTTCAGCTATTTTACTCAAGTAACTACTGATAAGCAATGATACCATACTACATCATTCTGACTTTATCTGTGACAGCAGGCTGTATAGTACTTTCTGTTAGACTGGTACCACAGCTCTGATTGGCTGTGATCTTAACAAGCACTGGGAAGCTCAGAGACATTTAAGCAAAATGAAAAGAAAGTGACCCAAGTGCAACGTTTACCTCCCCAAAACAGCATGTTCATAAATGGTTGCAACGTTTACCTCCCCAAACCAGTATGCTCATAAATGGTTGCCGTTTACTGATTGCCTCACAAGAGAACGTAATTCAAATGAGGATTGCGTGTTCATATTGGAGCAGGGTTGTTATCTCAGTGTTTTACAGGAGAAATCTCTGCTGTGAAAATGTCATATAAAGCCTGAATACCAAATGCAAGTATGTAGTCTGGCTGGACAGCATTAATGTGCAAAGTTTGCAGTCTGCCAGACATGAACTGAACTTTTGACATTAACTTAATGTGTAAGAAAAAGCTGTTTTACTTTCTTTATACGTCACAGATAAAAAATGTTGCATCCTAACTTCGGCATATTTCCATTCTTATGCAATATACATGCAAACAATTTTTTTTAGCATAAAAGGAATTTGTGAAACACAAGCAACTATAAGACTTTAGCAATTTCTGAAAAAAATGGAAGAGTAGTTCATGCAGCATGTACCATATATTTGCAGAAATTAAAACTGCCATATGCATAGAAATGACAGGCCAAATAGTACTGTTTATCATTATGTCAGCATATGCCAGAATGGTGCAGGGCATGCCACTGTTTAATAGTTTTATACAGATGATCAGTGAATGGATCTACAATGGCTAGCTAACAGCTAACGCTTTAATGTATTCAATAACTAATTACAACACAAGTTAATATTTCCTATCTTATGTCGAAGTCATGTAGTTAGAAAGATATTAGGAATATCTTTGTTTTATATAGCAAATGCTACATGTTGAACTAGATCTAAGGTACAGGGAAAACTATTACAATGCCCTTAAGTTGTCAGGTGTTACAGCCATGTCTGTAGTGCTTAATATCACAGTCAAATGTTAAGTGAAAGAAAGCAATGAACAGCTGATGTAGGGAAACAGTTTGTCTGGTATTTTGTGTGTGTGTGTGTGTGTGTGTGTGTGTGTGTGTGTGTGTGTGTGTGTGTGTGTGTGTGTGTGTGTGTGTGTGTGTCCACGCGCACGAGCATGTGCCCGCAAGCAAGCTTGAGCATGCACTCATGCCTGTATTTATGTGCATGTGTGTGCACGTGTTTCCATTTGTCTGTTTGCATGTGTATGTGTGCGTGTGCATACATGCCTGCATTTATGTGCTTGCATGTGTTTCCATTTGTCTCTGTGTTTGTGTGTGTGCACGCGCACGTGCACGCAAGCGAGCTTGAGTGTGCATGCATTCCTGTATTTATGTGCATGTGTGTGCACACGCGTTTCCATTTGTCTGTTTGCATGTGTGTGCGTGTGCACATGTGCATACATGCTTGCATTTATGTGCTTGCATGTGTTTCCATTTGTGTGTGTGTGTGTGTGTGTGTGTGTGTGTGTGTGTGTGTGCGCGCACGCCCGCAAGCGAGTTTGAGCATGCACGCATTCCTGTATTTATGTGCATGTGTGTGCACACGCATTTTTCCATTTGTCTGTTTGTGTGTGTGTGTGTGTGTGTGTGTGTGTGTGTGTGTGTGTGTGTGTGTGTGTGTGTGTCTAATCTGATTGCAATGATTATTCAGTGCAGCCTTCCTTTGCACAACAGACTACAAAGTTAGGAAAACGAGAAGAATAATGGTCCTGAACTGAAAAATGATGAAATGACACTGTGAATAAAGATTTGTTGTTTCTCTTTATGTGCCTGCATGTGTGTGTGTGTGTGTGTACAGAATGTGTACATGCATAAGTATAACATATTTCCTATAGCAGCTTGATGCAGAATGCTCCTTTCTTTCTTCTTTTTCTTTCAGTATAATTTGGAGACATCAATATCCACGTAATTTCTGAATTGTTAACCCAGGTGATGTTAATTAATAATGTTGAAAATGTTACGTTTTTCTTTTTCTATACATAAAGATATAGAGGGTTATAATTTTGTCTCTGATCATAACCAATTGTTTATGAGTAGATTGACACAATTACATCCTGAACGTATGGAAAAGACAGGCTTGTAAAACACGTTTCTGACATCAGAAAGGCACAGGCTTTTACTAAGCATCCCTTACCATTCAACACATTAACAAATAGCAGGAAGCTGGAAGAGCTTTAAACGTCCTCAAACACTTTATTCAAGTGTGTTTGCTTTTTCATATAGCTGAATGAAGTGTCTTAAGTATGTTTAAAGTTCTGTGTGATTTCTGAAGCTATTTTGTGGTGGCCATTCTCTGTACAATAGCAATAAGCATGATATAAATTTCAAAGTTGTAAGACACTCTGCACTCCTTCTCTTCCTGTCTACCTATTGTAATACATGGGAGCAGATTAAGCTCTATGCACTATGAAGAAATATCATCAGATTTTCCCAATCATAACCTCGCTTATGTGTTCTTGACATGTTTAGATTCACCTCTTGAACTTTACTCCTGAGGTCAATTTCTTGATATCCATATCTCAAACACATAGGCTGGTTATAACTGGAGGAAAGAGTAGCAGATAGGAACCCATGACAGTTAAAGGAGCAGGTGCCACCTCAGAAAGCAAAAAGTGACCAGTGGCAATCCTCAGCACTCAGTACTGGGACCCTGCTGCTTAACATTTGTGTCTCAGATTTCTAAGACATTATCCTGGACATATGGCTAACTAAATTTGCCAGTAACTGAAAGCTAGGTGTTGACATTCACTCAGCATCAGATACTATGTTACTACATCAAGGCCTAAACCATACAAATCAATGGTGTGTTAGAAACAGGCTTAAGTTAAAATCAAAGAAGTATTACATTGTCATCTTTGATCAACATGTCATTCTGTCTAGCTCAATTAATATCTAAATGTTTCTCTTTCATGACAGAAGTAGCTATTATTACTCTGTACTCTTCCCTGGTCAGAATAATTATATAATATAATGTCCCCTTTAGTGTGTAGCTATCTAAACACATCACACATCTTGAAAAAAACATGAGTTCTTAACTAAAAAGACTACCACTAAAGACCCTCATCTGTCAATACAGGTCTGAAGCTGAGTCACTATTGCCCATCTCTTACAGTGTCTCATACAGTGATCATGTTTACATTCCATATTGCTTAGGACCCAGCCATCCTTGATATCCAACACCTTCACAAGACAAATGGCTCTACTAACATTTGAGTTAATGATCTGAATCTCTTAAATACAATAAGTCCGACATGCTGGAGAGACAGATTTATTACTCAGTACTTCCTTCAACTCTCTTGCATATAAAATAAGGCAACCATTGGCAATGTGCTGGGTGCTCATAATTTCACCCCAAGTCTGACTAGATTTGTTTTCGTGAAGGTAAAAGTTCTCCATGTGAGGCTGGGAATTGGCAAGCTGACTGTGGTTCATGGACTGACTCTGCCTTGTAAACATTAAGAATCTGTGAATCTGCATATCTCCTCTATAGTCCCATTCTAGCAACCAGAATATATTCTTTTTTTCAGCCTTAATCCCACCTTACTACCATGCCATTGTTAGTATTCTAATTGTTATTAATTACTCATTTTATTTATTTACTGTTTCTTAACAGAGGCAGAACACTGGTCTAGAGGACCATTTTCAGGTTCCAACTGGAAAGACATGGTAGAAAGTGGCAAATACATTAAAAAGTGGTATCAGTCAAGAGGCATATATATTATACTTAGGCAAGGTAAAAAGGTTCATGATACATTCCACAGTCTGCATTTGTAGAAAATATATAATGAGTATTTACATATGTACAACAAATATTATTTCTTTTCTCAAGGAATATAGCCGTGCTGGAGTGAGGGAGAGGGTACATTATTGTAGTGTGGAAATGGGGGAGGGGTGATTGTGGGAGGAAGGGAAGGTGGGTTTGCGTGGGAAAGGGAGGTGGGGGTGGCTGGAGGGAGGGACTATTATAAGAAGCGGAAAAGAAAGAAGTTTTCAGGATGGACAGATGGTGCAGGACAGAGGAGGAAGTTAGTAGAGGAGGGAAATGTGATGTTAGAACCCCAATGAGGATTTGAGAAGTATTTAATATAGTATACCATTTAAGAGCTTAGTAGCGAGCACTTGGGGTGAAAATCAGTTATAGGTGGGATTTTTGAAAATAAATTTCTTAAGTGGTTGCCTGAAATTGGTATAGGAGCATATTTCAGACTAGTTTGCTTTACCTACAGTTTTACCCCACCTTTTCTTTGTAGCTCATTTCAGCAATGCACTATGTAACTGGGCTTATCAGTTTATAGGCTGATAATCCATTTATATTCATTCATTTCCAGCTTATTATCCAGGTTACCAGCTCTGGAGCTGAGACAAACTACCTCAATCACTCTAAACTTAAAGTCATGCTCAGAGTCACTATCCAATATATGTTTTGGTAATGCAGTAGTTTGGATGCCCCTATGTATCTCAGAGTGATGCTCAATAATTTGTTCCTTTAATTTTCTTTTGGACTTGCCAATATAAAAACTTTTGCATTTCTTGTATGTAGCAAGATAAACAATATTTGTTGTATTGCATGTTGCTGAACATTTAAAAGTATATTCCCTTCTAGTTCTAGGATGTATAAAAATATTCTGTGGGCATATAGTATGACAGCAATAGCAGTTGTAACAAGAGAAAGTTCCATATTTTCTACTGAAATTTCTCCTAACATCAAAGTTCATATCTTTATAACATAAACAATTTTTTAAACTCGATCAGTTTCTTTAAGCAAAGCTTGGTTGTGAACCAATAAAGCATCTGAGCTCAGACATAGCTCTTAAAATGCCCCAGTTATTCACTATTATATTTTTAATCGACCCCTGTGCACCTGTTATAGGTAGTTAAATAGCACATAGTTTTCTGTTCGTCATTACTACGACAACTCATGCTATATAAATTTTCCTAAAAGAAATACGTTTTTTTAATATAATTCCTTTCTTGTAATGCTCAAGTTTAAAAAATCGTTTATGTTATAAAGATATGAAGTTTGATGTTAGGAAAACTTTTAGGCGGTCTTTTAGACAGCTCCCAATCCATTTTACTGGGCGTGGCTCTACATTTAGATGCTTTGGTTTGTTAACAATACCTGAATTAGAAATGATGTCAAAGGCCTTGGCAATGTCCAAATAGCTGTATGGACTGCATGCCCTCCACCCATAACCTCTGTGACTTTCTTGAAAAAAAATAATCAGACTAAACAGTTATGTTCTTCTCTTCACTAAACCAAACTGCTAAGGGTCAAGGTATAAAACATTTTTGATGCTCTGTTTATGAAATCAGATATAATGCACTCCATATCTTTAGGGATTAAGCTAGTCAGAGTAATTTTTTTTGGCAATTCATAAAAAACATTTTTGGAGGGGGAAAGTCCCCCACCCACACACTCCCTGAAATTATATGTACCTACTCTGAGATCACAAAACAGTAGAGAAAACTGAAAACTCCACTGTTGCTGAAAGTTTTTTTTTTTGTGATTTTTTTTTCAATTTATCAACAGTCAAAGAAATGGCTGTCAATATATAGGTTTACACTCAGTTTTAGGAAGATACACAGGCATATTTGTTACTGTTTATTATACAACCAGATATGTTTTCTGGTCCCATTGATATTAAAGGTTTGACAGTACAGTTAGGACATATTCCTTTAAGATCTTAGGTGGCACAAAGGAATCAAGGATTTGCAGAATTTTCAAGACTGTCTTTGGGAAGAAATTTATGCTAAACTTATCTGCCAATATATTTGCAATGCCTTTTTGGTTCAGAATTGGTGATACCATTTTGGAATAATTCAGAGCACTGCTGAGTATTGTTTCTAAAATTCCCAATATAACTAAAGAAAGATTTATATAGTTGTTCTTTGCCTCAACTCTAGTTTTATTTCATGATTGGCTTTGAGCCTGCTAACAGAAACTTTTACTTATTTGCTAATAACTTTGATAGAATCTTTGCAGTGGCTATATTTATATTTATATGTATATTTATATTTATTATAGAGTTGTATTACTTTTTTGTTATGCTGCTTGCTAACATCAGTAAACAACCACGGTGGTTTGCTTTTGAATCTCCCTGAATTTTTGGTTCATAAAGGGACTGCTTGGATTATGCATTTTCCAAGTGGGAGTAAATCTCCAAAGCACAAGCAGCAGCGACAATTTCACTGGTGCTAAAGACATTATAAGTGAATTGCACTGCTTGGTTAAGTGACTTGCTCAAGGTCACACAGCAGGCAAATTAAGATGGAAAGATTCAAACTCTGGACTCTTGGCATGGAAAGCATAATAGGACAGAGCTTTAGCCACTCGTGCTAAATGCATTATGAAATACAATGCTTCTTTTTGCATTTGCACTGACTAAAGGACCTCAATTTAGTCACACTTGTATGGACCACCACAAGGTTGTATTCATACTTGTTGACAGTGAGGGAATGAAGGGCCCCTTTAATGTCATAGATCCTGGCAACAGAGACAAAATGACTGTCATCCAGTCCTTGTCCAGCCTTTTGTGCCTAATGATGGAGTCACCAGTCATTAATATGTTTCTAACTACTCAGCAAGAACTGCAAAGGCGCTATGCTAAGTGCAACAAACACAGTTCTGTGTGAAGCACAGCAAAATAAAGCAAAGCAGAAAAATACAACAA
This sequence comes from Protopterus annectens, assembly GCF_019279795.1. NCBI lineage: Eukaryota > Metazoa > Chordata > Ceratodontiformes > Protopteridae > Protopterus > Protopterus annectens. Next base: position 385,126,167 of record NC_056735.1, on the reverse strand, counting down.
CCAACTATATTACAACATAATCCCAGCAGTAATTAGAATCCCTATAACTGTAGGAAATTATTCTCTCTCAGAAAGTAACAAACTAACAGCATTCCAACATGGCACCCAACTGTAGCAAATTATTCTCTCTCAGAAAGTAACAAACTAACAGCATTCCAACATGGCACCCAGACAGTAAGTTGTGTGTAAATTAGCATATATCACTGAAAATCAGCTAATGTTTTGTCACAAATAGTAAATAACAATATTAAATAATGAAATGCACTTCTATGGTGCTAAAAAGACTGACGATGGGTTTCAATTCATGTAAAAATGTCAAATGTGCTTGTAGTCAGGGTTTCAGTTGTGCAGTTCATAGAAGTTCATGCAAAAAGAGAGCAATAGAACAACAATATAAAGCAAAGCAGAAAAACCTAACAACCAGTCAGATGGGTACTTAAGTCCCACAGTGGTTCAAATGGCCAGACCTGTAGCAAATTACCTTCTTTCCGAAGATAACAAACTACCAAGTTTCCAGAATGTTCCCCAATCATTGACTAAGATGTGCCCATATTGGCAAATGTGACTGAACATCAGAAAACCTTTTTTGTCACAGATGGCTAATAAATAAGCACACTTCCCTGCTGAAGGGACTAAAGAAAAGCTTCAAATCAGGAAAAAATGTCAAATGTTTTTGATTCCAGTGGCTCCAGCTGGCAGTTCAATCTCTCCAGGCAAAGCAGATCAATGGTACAATATAAAGCAAAGCAGAAAACCACAACAGCCAAAACGATTACAACTTGGTACAAATCCAGCAGCATTAGCATGCCAAAAACTGAGGCAAATTGCCTTCTCTCACATAGTAGCAAATTAGCAATATTCCAAAATAATCCACAATGATCAGCCTGTTTTCCAAATAAACAAATTATCCAATAAATAATAAAATAAATAAGAGAAGAAACATTATTCCAATAAATAATTAAGGACAGAATATAGTATATTAAAATGAACATTCTTAATTATCATTGCATTATTTGTTAAATATTAGAAGATAACATAATTATTTCAGCAAAATCCTTTTCAGACAATTCCCAAGATGTACAAGAAGCTCAGCAGAAAGTGTATGTAGCTAGTGTGATCTTCTTCTTCTTCTTTTGGCTTTTTCCTGGTTAGGGGTCACCACAGCAGTTTACCTGTCCGCCCATGATTGGCAGTGGGGTTTTATGGTGTCGAGTTGCCAGCCCGGTGCCCAACCTTCCATAGAAGGCACACACATGCACATACTCACACCTAGGGTCAATTTAGAGTGTCCATTCCACTTACAGCATGTCTTTGGGATGTGGGAGGAAACCGGAGCACCGGGAGGAAACTCATATGACCACAGGGAGGACATGCAGACTCCGCACAGAAGGCACCCCAGCTGAGAATCGAACCGGAGAACCTCTTGCTGTGAGGCAGCTATGCTAACCAATGCACCACCGTGGCCGCCCATGTAGCTGGTATGATAATCCTTACAAATGAAACAATGTCAGAGATTCACATGCTTTTTCAAGCACAAATCTGAGAGACATCAGATGTCTGTTGTAGCTAAATGTATTATCATTAGTGACAATTCAAAGTTCTATTTCAGAATTCTTTCTTTCACATAAATGGGATTACCTTTTCCACTTGAGAAGCTTTTCATAACCAGATGTCTTTTTGCTTTTTATAGAGGAGACTGGATCATTTGCCAGTCATTCAAAATACTTAATTCCATTTTCAGTTCAATGATGATGATATGTTCTAATAGGTTCAGATAATTCACAGAAGTTACATCTCCAAGGTAAGGGTGGCTAACTCTGTACTAATTTTGACAAAGTGCGTCACTTTGAATTGCACTATATAGCCAGAAAAATCAGTCTTCACATTGCATACAGGATTGAGTTCTTGATGGCAGATTTAGATTTTCTTCTGTTCAAATCTTGATATTGCCATTATCACCCTGCTTCATCATTCTAAGACCACATAAATAGTGAACAAGCTTACCAGAACTTTTTATCAGTCAATAAACCAAGACCTTATATATGATAGAACGTATCATGTCATATAAAGTCTTTCCTGTAAGACCATGCCCTGTGTCATTCTTGGTAAAGAATTCAAAAACATTCCATCAAAAGCAAACACACACAACTGATATACTTTTCTGAATGATGAGATAAAAGCCAGGTACTATCATAGTCTGAATCTAAGCTGCATTGTCTACAAAGTTAAAATAAGAAACTCTGTATGAATTTTGCACAACAGACTTATTTATTGAGAATTCAATGTTTGAAATTCCGTACAATTTTCCAGAATGCAAATTATATTGAAAAAAATGAATGATTCAGACAGTTCCATGCCCTTTGACATAATAGTTTAACTGTACACTGAGAGCTGTCCTTTGTGACTTTGCATGCTACAAAACAAATTCAGTGCTCAGCAACATTACCATCAAGATGGTAGTAAGGTAAAGTCGAAGGCTGAATAGAACAGTATCTTTGTTATCATAGTATAGGCTTGGTAAATTCAGGAAGAATTATTTTACAAACAGGATATATTATAGCTGTTCTTGCTTATAAAACACTTATATGAATGAATATAAGTAAGGTATAGGCAGCAGCTAGCTTTAGAACTCCAGTATCATTAACTTTATTATTGTTGTTCATTTATTATTTAATTATTTACAAACAGTTCAGTAGGTTTTCAGACATGACCTATGCCATAAGGGCAGTGAGATGCTAGTTGCTATAGAACAGGTAATACAATCTCAACATTTAATTATTCATTGCTGTTCGCAAAGCTAGACTCCAGTTTCCATCATTAACAGGTGTGAATAAATATGAAAATTTATAATAAATGAGCCATCACTGTTTGTCTTATTAAATAGTTGCAGACATGGCAATCTACCTCACCTATCCACTCTAAAATTACAATTAATTATCTCTGACTATCTCTTTTTGTTAAGATTGTGACAATATGAGGTACTGCCAGCCATGCCAGGAGAAGTAGGGCAGTGGATGTATGACTTGTACTGTAGAAGGGGAGCTGGGAAAAGTCACAAAGATAAGAGTTGAGACAGGATCAGCTCCCAGACCCTACATTACAAGGTTTGAGGAAGGTAGCTAGTGCCGCACCTAATCCACAAGGAAAAGGGGAGTCTCTATACTGGAACAAAGGGTTACTGTATAGAGAGTGGACCCCTGAGGGAGGGCTAGAAGGTGAGGTAATACAGCAGGTGGTAGTGTCCAGAGTCTACCGTCTGGCATTTCTAGCCATAGCCCATGACATTCCCTTTGCAGGTAATATGGGCATAAAGAGTGCCAAGAAATGTATTATGCAGGACTTTTATTGGCCTGGAATTGCCAGGGATGTAACCGGCTAGTGCAGGACCTGTGAACAGTGCTAAAAACTAGGCAAGGCACAGTAGGCATGGCAGGAGACAAAGTCAAAGCTCCTTTGATGTCTTTACCTGTAATTGAGGAGCTATTTCAGAGGGTAGGTATGGATATTGTGCGGCCTCCGAGTACCCCATGTTCCACAGGGAAGAAGTATATCCTAGTGGTAGTAGATTATGCTACTCAATACCCTGAGGCAGTAGCTCTGTCCTACATCCAAGGCAGAGAAGATGGCAAATGGTATGCTATAGATTTTCAGCAGGGTAGGTTTCCCAAGAGGAATACTGAATGACAGAGGTGCCAGTTTCATGCAAGACCTGCTGACTTGTCTGTGGGAGTGCTGTGGGGTGAAGCACCTAAAGATAACCCCTACCATCCCCAGGCTAATGGTTTTGTGGAGAGGTTAATCTCTACACTAAAGGCCATGCTATGGACATTAGCAGACCAGTTTAAGAGAGTGGGACAAATATTTGCCCTATCTACTGTTTGTTTACAGCGAGTTACCCAGGAATCCACAGGTTTTTCATCTTTTGAGATGGTGTACGGGTATAGAGTGATGGACCTCAGGATTTGAATTGTGATGAGTGGGAGAGTGTGACTCCCCCAAGGAGTCTGTTGTGGCACATGTCCTAAACCTAAGGACAAGGCTAGGGAGCTCATTGGCTTGACCCAGGAGAACTTGGCAGGAGCCCAACAGCAAAAAAGGTCTGGTATGACAGGAACACTCGAGCAAGAGAGCATGCTGTGGGACAGCAGATCATGATGCTCATTCCTGTCAGACAAATTAAAGCTGCACCCAGCTTGAGAGGGACTATTCAACGTGCTAAGAAAGGTCAGTGATGTTAACTACATGGTAGAACTGCTAGGCAGGAGGCAGGGGCACAGATTGTACCATGTTAACATAATGAAGCCTTACCAAGATAGAAAGGACCTTGTGCTGAGTATTTGCAGTGGATGGCAAGAGGAGTCTGAGGGAGATCTGGTGACTGATTTCCTCCTCAGTGAGGCTCGAACTGACACCTCAGTGGAAGGAGTAGCAATCTCCCAGCGGTTATCTCCTACCTAGGTTTGAGAAATCCAAGCAATGTTACAGGCGTTTGGGGACATGTTCACTGGGAAACCAGGTTGCACCCACCTGATGCAGTACCATGTGGTACAGGGTCCCAAAGACCTATCAAGCAGGCCCCTTACAGAGTACCTGAGAGAGTCAGACAGACTTTGAGAAAGGAGATATAGGAGATGTTGGAACTGGGAGTAATCCAGGAGTCTAGCAGTCCATGGGCCTCCCCACTGGTGCTAGTATCAAAGAAGGATGGCAGCACCAGGTTCTGTGTGGACAACAGAAGACTAAATAGTCACACAGACTCAGATGCCTACTCAATGCCTAGGACAGATAAAGCCTTAGAGAAGCTGGGTGGGGTTAGGTATCTGACCATTATTAATCTGACCAAGGGCTACTCGCAGGCGCCCTTAACTCCCAATACTAGAGAGAAGTCAGCCTTTGTGACTCCTTTCAGCTTGTATGAGTTCACAAAGATGTGCTTTGGGATGTAAAATGCCCCAGCAACTTTCCAGAGGCTAGTAGATTGTATCCTAGCAAGAGCAGGAGATTATGCCCTTGCTTATCTGAATGATATTGCTATCTACAGCTATTCCTGGCAAGAGTACCTTAAGCATTTCAGGGAGGTGCTTGGCAGACTGCAAAAGCCAGGGTTGACCACTCAGCCCAGTACATGTCAGGTGGGAAAGGCAGAGGTCTCTTACCTGAGACACAGAATGGGGGGTGGTAAGATCAGGCCAGAACCTGCCAAAGTAGAAGCCATTCAGGCATGGCATGCTCCTGTTACCAAAAAGCAGGTGAGACCATTCTTAGGGACAATGGGATACTATAGAAAGTTTGCTCCCAATTATAGTACTGTAGCTGCACCCCTCACAGACCTGCCAAGGAAAAAACATGCCAGATAAGGAAGTGTGGACCCCAGTATGCGAGCAGACATTCCATAAGCATAAAGGAGCTTTGGAAGGACCCCCCTCTGTTAGCCAGTCCAGATTACAGCAAAGAATTTGTTGTGCAGGTGGATGCTTCAAACCATGGGGTGGAGTTGTACTTAGTCAGGTTTCCTCAGAAGGAGAAGAAGAACCAGCAGAATATCTCAGCCATAGACTCCAACCCAGGGAGGAATGTTATGCAGCTGTAAAAAAGGAATGTCTAGCCATAGTATGGCCAATGCAGAAACTTCAGCCTCATCTGTATGGAAGGAAATCGACAGTAGTTACAGACCACAGTCCCTTAAAATGGCTACATACATCCAGCCAGCAAAATGTCAAGTTATTAACATGAACTGTATAATTGCAGGCATATGATATGGCAGAACAACACTGTAGCGAGGTCAGCAATGCCAACACAGATGGACTGTCAAGACATGGAATGAGATAACATATTCCCAAATAGGCTGACTTCTCTCAAACCATGTTTCTTAAGGGTCACTTGAAAAACAAGCTTGAGTCTTCAAAGGGGGAAGAAGTGTGATGTTAGGAGGTACTTCCAGCCATGCCAGGAGAAGTAGGGAAGTGGATGTTTGACTTACACCAGCACAGCTGGAATTTTGTAAATAATTATATGTCATTTGTATATCAAAATGGTTTGTACAGATGATTGTGCTAAAAATGTATTTGTGAGGTTTGTTTGTGTTAAAAATGCATCAAGAGTGCAAGTTGCTTGAATGAAAAGAAATGTACATCTGTTATTGTATCTGAATTAAATGTATATCTTTTAATGGAGGATACTGGGGCAACAAAGGTTAACCAGCTATCTTACATTAAGAAAATTAAAGGAAATGTTAATGAGCTGTTAAACCATCAAAACAGCACCCCACAGTGTTGAATAGGACTGGAGACAATGGGTCTGGAAGAAGCCTTTGTTCATTAGCTAAGTAAAAATATGGAAGCCCCAGGCACTGCTATAAATATTTAGATATGTATTGTAGCCATCCATGGTAAATTCCTGTCTCAGCTTCAAAGGAGGATACTGTGAGAACTTAGAGCCAGGTGACTAGATGAGGTAATTCTGCAAGCCATCTTGGATATTATATTTTACAGGGAGTAATCTCTGAGTATTCATAGGTTCATAGGTTGGAACTAGGCTATCGGCCCTAGGGCCTATACAAGCCTAGCCATAACAATTCCCTGGTTATTTCTTCCCACAATATTTACTTCCCTGGACCCCAGTCTAGTAGGGTGACTGACATGATCCCCGGGGTGAATTTCCTTTCTCCCATCCAATTGTCAAGGTTTCTTTTGAAGAGGGCCAAAGAGGTGCTCTGCTTGACATGCATGGGCAGTCTATTCCAGAGACTGGGGAGTCTCTGGGTCAGGAACCTATCCCTCCAGCATGTTTTGTTTATTGTGATGACAAGGTTTAGATCCCTGGATCGTGTGGCTCTGAGGGATTGGGATTAAGTGTAGCATGTCCAACAGCTCTGGGTTTGACATAGCTTTGTATGTTAAGCAGAGATCGCCTCTGAGTAGACAATATGCGACAGAGTATAGCTGGAGTTTTTTAAGGCAGTCAGCATAGGGAATCTATTTTAGGCCTGTGGTTCTTTTAGTGAGGTATTTTTGCGGCCTTTCCAGTTGTTGCAGATGTCTTGAGAGGTACATACCAAATGGGGCGTTGTATTCTGTAACGGGTCTAATGAGGGATGAGTACAGTGGAACAATGACCTCCTTTTTTCTGGAAGAAAAGCCTTAGTGATGAGGTGTGCCACATAGAAGGATTTCCTAACTGTTGTGTAAATGTAGTTATCGAAGGTGAGAACACTGTCCACCTGTGTCCCTAAGTCTCTTATCACACTTTCAGTGTTTAGTGTACTGCCACCTATGTGGTAATTCATGGGTACATGTTTTTCCCAAAGGGATAACTATACATTTCTTGGCTTTGAGCTTGAGCCCCATGGCTTTGGCAACAAGCATCTGTTTCTGTAAGGCCCTTTTGTAGAGTATTCACATAATTTGGGGATTCAATAATGGCTCCCAGTTTGCAGTCATCTGCAAACTTTGTTAGCCAGAGTCCCTTAGTGTTGGCCTGTTCTTCAGAGAAGTCGATGCCAAAGAAGAGTGGTCCCAGGACTGAACCCTGAGGTACTCCACATGTCACTTGTCTAGAACTGTATTTGGAGTTGGCTACTTTTTACAGTGTGTTCTCTCAGTAAGACAGTTGGCAACCCGTTGAGTGATGTAGGGATTAATGCCCAGCTTAGTAAGTCTATCTATGATTCCAGAGTGGGGGATGGTGTCAAAGCCCTTGGCGAGGTCCAGATAGGCTGTGTGGACTGCCTTACCCTCATCCACGGCTGTGGAGACTGATTCAAAGAAGTCAATCAGGTTCAGGAGACAAGATCAGCTCTTCACAAACCCAAACTGGGTGGAGTCCAGTGTTTGAAGGTTGCCAATGTCTTTGTTTATAAGTTCCATGATAATACATTCCATGGCCTTGCAGATCAGGCTCGTCAGACTGATGGGGAAGTAGTTCCCGGGATCAAAGGTGGATCCCCCCTTGTGGAGTGGGATAACTGTAGCTGTGCACCACTCAGTGGGCATAAAGCCTGAAATGAGTCTATGATTAAACATGACACTTAGGTGAGGTGCCAGTTCATTTTGTAGTTCATGTAATACACAGCCCAGGATGTCATCTGGTCCCATGGATGCTGCATTCTTAGCTTTGGAGAGTGCATTTTTTACCTGTGTGGCTGTTATTAGTGGAATTTGGCAATCTTATGGTATTGAGATGGGCTGTTTAGGGGGTGGGAGGTGGGAGAAGTTGGCACTGAATTTATCTGCCAGGATATTGGCAATATCCTTGGGATCAGTACATTTAATGCCATTCTGTTATAGCCCAGAGCATATCTGAGCATTGCCATTTAGATTCTTGACATAGTTATAGAATGCCTTGTGATTGTCTTTGGAATCTTTGGCAATTTTATTTTTATAACTAGCTTTGGAGGATTTTATGAGGGATCTCGGCTTCTTACTGAGGCTGGTAAGGGAGTTTTTTGCATCCTGGGATTTTCCTCTTTTCTGCAACAGTTTCTTCCTTTTGTTGTAAAGTTTGTTTATGGCAGGGGACCACCAGATTGGCTTCCTTTTTTTGTAGGAGAGCATCTTGGTTCTATTTGGGATGGCACGATTCATGCATGAGTGGATGTGCTTGTACAGTGCCTTAGTGTAGGATTCAACAGTCGAACTTTCAGTTCCTGTCTGCATGGGTGTCATGAAGTTTGTCACTTCTGATTTGAGTTGCATGACATTGGCTTTGGAGAAGTTTTTTATGGAGGTTTCCTTACTGGGGGTTGGGGATGTGATGTGGATGTTAAGGGTGATTAGCTTATGGTCAGACCTGACCAACGAGGGGGTGACCATAGGTGTGGAGCATCAATTTCCCATGTTGGTAATGACCAGGTCTAGGATATTGGAGCCCCAGGTGGGACTATGGATTAGTTGATCCAGGGCATTGGAATTTATGAATTCCAAGAACCGCTGGGCAAAGGTGTTGGTACAAGAGTAGTTTTCCCAGTTAATGGTAGGGTAGTTGAAATCACCCAGTATTAGGGTGTTTGGTTGTATCTTAATATTTTCCAGTATGTTTAGAAAGGTGTAGTGAGAATCTTGGGACATGGTGGCGGATCTTTTGCAAGCTATAATTTGGATTGCAGTCTCACCTAGTGTTAGTTGCACCTGGAGAATTTCAGACGCATTGTGTTGGGCAGCTAGCCTGGCGGTGTGAATTTCCTTGGTGAATATGGACACTCCTCAACCTTTAGTGTTTTGGTCCTGGTTTGGTGGCCAAAAAGTGTGGTAAGAGTTGCAGCCTGGTATTGCAGATGGAGCCTTGAACCAGGTCTCAGTTACTGCACAGATATTGATGTTCAACATTATTAGGAGTGCCTCCAGACAGTGCGTTCTGAGGTTTAGACTTCTAGCATTGAGTAGCATTATCTTCAGAATTTTCATTGAGTATTCTGTTTTGGGGAACCTGACTAGAAAGACTGTTCACATATTTCATTGTGCCTTGCTCTATCAAGTAGTTATTAGGGAATAGTAATTTTCATAGATTCAGTCAGGAATATAGTAAATCTTAGTTTAGAGATTGTTTTTCTTTATTTGTATGATTCTGTCCATCAGTGTTATCTCCAATATTTCCTGTGAATGAACTCAGTGGTTTACTGTAAATATATATTTAGTATTTTCTTGTTCTTTTATTATTTACTATTAAATATATTTAAACTTTTCGTTGTGGCTGGCCCTTTTTAGAAAATATTTAAGCTTTGAGAGTATTTGCACATATTTATTTGGTGACAACTCTGGCCAGTCCTGAAAACCTTGCTGTTTGGTCAACATTACCATTTTGTATTAATGTTACCTTCATGCAGCATAATTGAATACTCTTTTAAGCCATACAGTATCTGACTTGTGGCAGTAAATCTACCTCATAGTCTAGGCAAGGTTGGTAGAAAGGGAAAACTGTGCCAGCCTTTCCCAGGTGTGTGTGTGCGTGTGCGTGTGTGTGTGTGTGTGTGTGTGTGTGTGTGTGTGTGTGTGTGTGTGTGTGTGTGTGTGTGTGTGTGTGTGTGTATGTGTGTGTGTGTGTGACAGGGACATGAAGCACTGGTTTCACAGTGCCAGTGGGTAGTCTTACTGGGGACCTGGGGAAAGGCAGATAGAGACACCCAGACCTCAGAATGAGTGTGTACCCTGTATGCTCTTAAGGGAAATTGTGCTTGATGCAGAGAGGTCTGCATCTGGAAATACTCAGTACATCCATTTGTATTCCAAGTGCACGTCCCTCTCCAGTGTCAGTGGTGAGGATTCAGGCTCCTTGACTACTGGGCAGACAAGGTGATTGCTGTAAAACTGGAATAATGCTCCAATAAGCCGAAGAAAAAAGTCCAATGTTAAGAAATTTATTTATTAAAACAACACAAAGCTTTCAGGTCTACACCCTTTCTCAATGTGAATCAACACTGAGAAAGGGTGTAGACCCGAAAGCTTTGTGTTGTTTTAATAAAGACGTTTCTTAATGTTGGACTTTTCTCTTCATTCTTGAATACTGGCCCAGCATGGGGACATAAACAAAGTTGCCAAACAAAAATAAAAAATAACTAATGAAATCAAAAGCATGCTCGTTCGATAGACTGATAAATCAGAAATATGAAAATCAGTAATTTGACACTTTTTGTCTATCTTAGTAATAACTTCAGATACCTCCAGCTTTGTATAGCTCCTTCTTTCCACCAGCCACTGCACTGGGAGGGGCACCACAGCAGGATCCTTCACTGACTGGATCCTGTCTCTCCAGGCAAGAAGACCTCATGGTCATTGGGTCATGCAATTCCCCCATGACCAGGGAGATGAGCAAAGTTGCTAGGGCCATTACACTGTGATCAACCTGTAATTTTTCATGAGCGGCTCTGGCCCCTATTTACTATTGTTACACTTTAGAGGGTTCTGCATGAAATTAGGCATGGTCTAGGAATGTCCCTCTCCCCATCCTAAGCAAGACCACTAGCTAAATCCTACTTGCATGCTTGGCCACAACCTTTATTCTCCATCCCAGTGTCCAGTGGTGTGTGCAAAGAATAGTAAACTGTACCAACTAATCATCCTCATTTCTCCCTCCTCCCCAGGACCAGTAAGCAGGCGTAGCCTCATCATTCTCCTCTCCTGTCTCTTGCCAGCTCCAGCAGGCACTAATGCAATTAGTCAAGCTTGTGCCACGTTAATCATAGCCAGGACATCAGTGAATGAGCTGACAAGTTAAAAACAAGAAAATGCTTGACCTTTCAGATTATTGGAGCCCTTCAGCTGGCTTGATATGATCTCTTTCATTTCCATATGATGTACAGAAGAATACATCCATGGTATATCCAATGTAGGCTGAACAACTAACTCAACAATGTGATAATGTAATTCAAAAACAAACTAAAAAAGCTATAATATCTGACAAAAAAAACTGCTACCTCCTATCCCAACAAGCCAGTCAAAACAGGCCAAAGAAATTTTGGTCTAGTATCAACCAACTACTTCATCCAGGTCAATCCACCACTCCTAACCCTCAAAACACTGAACACAAAACACCAATAAATATAGCCAATGATTTTAATACCTTTTTCACTGACACTATACAAACACTAGCTAGTCAGCTCTCACCTAACAACTTTACTTTACCTACTAATAAAGCAACCTCTTCCCCTTCTTTTCACTTTCAACCCATACCAACATCATATATACTAACCCTTCTTCAGAAATTGAAACCATGCTCTCCCTCAGCAGACCAACTACCTGCTGAATTCCTACAACTAGCCGCAAAAGCTATTGCCTATCCAATATCTATCCTGATCAATAGAATTATTACCGAAAGTTATATCCCTACTTTATGGAAAATTTCCCATATTATCCCCCTCCACAAAGGTGGGCAATCCACTGAACTCTCCAACTATCGTCCCTTTGCCCTCCTCTCACCTCTGGCAAAGATCATGGAAAAATGCATTCACAGACAACTACTTCACTATCTAACACAAAATAATTTACTAGCCAACTGTCAGCATGGTTTTAGACCTTCACATAGCACCACTACTGCCCTTCTTTCCTTCACAGATAGTATCAACAAACACCTCAATCTAAACAAACTCTCTTCTGCCCTATTTATTGACCTGTCTAAAGCTTTTGACATGGTAAATCACCAAATTCTCATCACAATACTAAAATCCCTGTCACTTGATACATCCTCCATAAAGTGGTTCCAGTCTTACCTTGACAAAAGACAACAGGCCATACTATAGCACAAGTCTCTCTCTACTCACTTGCCAGTCAACCTTGGTGTCCCCCAAGGATCCATCCTTGGACCTCTACTTTTTTCCATTTTCATCAATGACCTTCA
>NC_056735.1:385001340-385108840 GCF_019279795.1 Protopterus annectens | reverse complement strand
TTTTGACGGATTTCCAGTCAATGTTAAAGTCCCCTAGGAGGAGTGTCTCCTGTGTGAGGTTTGCAGATGTCCAGTTTAGTATAGACTCGAGAGTAGGTATGTTGTCACCTGGTGGTATGTAAATACCCACTAGGTTTAGTTACTTCTGTTGATTGATTTGAATTTTGGTGAATAGAGTTTCTGCATTGTTAAATGTTGGGATTTCTTTATGTATAAGGTCTACCTTGAGGACAGTCTTGTATAGTATGTCAGTGCCTCCACCTTTATTAATAGTTCTATCAGCCATGATTATATTATAACCTGGGGAAAGTATCTCATTGTCCTTAATGTGGGGTTTGAGCCAGGTCTCTATAATGAGTGTAATGTCTGGGTTGTAAGCAGAAAGTGTGGCGTGTAGTTCATCAATTTTGTTCAAGATACTTCTAGTGTTCATATTAAGTATAAGTAGGTCACAGGGCTTTTTACAGTTAATTGCATGTTGGATGTTTGGACTAGTGAGGTTGGTAATATCAGTCATGGGGCCAGGACTGGGGTGTATATCACCACAAATTTGGAGCTGTATTTGCAGGAATAGACATAGATATCTAAAAAAAACCCTGTAAAGTGTTTCTGTAGTACAAGAATTGACTGTAACAGTGCTTTCAGAAGTGTGTGAACAATTCAGATGAAGTCTGTATCATATAAGCTGAAAGTGCTTAGCTTTGTGACCTACAATAACATTTCATTCTCTGAAAAAAGAAAACTTCATACTCCACACTTAAAACAAAGGACTACTTTAATAATAAAATGCAGAGATAAAACACAATTCAGAAAGGTAAGCACTTTCATGGTTGTATTCCGCTTCTTCAGACTTTATTAAAACAAACCAGTCATTCCTTTAAATCTCCATTGTACATTAATCAGCCAATCAAATGTATCTTAAAACTCACTTCATGACCACTCAAAGACTGACATAGATTCATTCATAAAAGCTGTCAATCAACAGAAAAGTGGGTGTAGCAATCAAATACAGCTTGTGATTCATGTCAAGCAAGTAAGCCAATCAAAAGTGGAGCATCAAAAATTCCCACAAGAAGGATGTGGGCGTAACTTCAGTATACATTTAATTGATATGTGATCAATGAGTCCTGGGCTTTTATATGGTTACACTTCTAATATCCATGCTAACTCATGTTACTCAGTTATATTGTGAATATCGCCTCTTCTAATATCTTCATGAATCAACTCTAAAACTAAAAACTTAAAAGTGATGATCAGTTCCTGACTCAATAACATGTTTAGATAATGCATTGCTTAACTTATTTTGCCTGGTATCACTAATATGTTCTAAAATACATTCTCTAAACAGCCTATTTATTTTTTCAATATAAAATTCTGTACAGCAACTTTAGCTAGCATTGTTTTAATAAGGTCTGAAGAAGCAGTACACAACCATGAAAGTGCTTACCTTTCTATATTGTGTTTTATCTCTCCATTTTATTATTAAACTAGTCCTTTGTTTTAAGCCATAGAGTAGGAAGTTTTCTTTTTTCAAAGATTGTTTGCTTTGTTAACTTCATTCTTTACCTGGTCAGTACATCTTTGCATTTCTTAATAAAATTTCATTGTTTGGATCTTCTTCAAGTGGCTTGGATTCCTGGTACTTTGTAGTACCAAGCGTTTTGCTTTGGATCAACCCAGTCCTGTTCACGTCTGAGTAAAAGACTAGATTTGTTGAGGACTGCAGTCTCTCTAGCCTGAATCAAAGCCTATAATGCCAGAACACTATGACATTTTGAGATCATGAAACAGCCTCAAAGGTAAGTTCACTGTAGCTACAGAATGAATGATATGTAGGCAATTTTCTCTTCTTTTTGACTTTGTGCCTTTGCTCTGTACCTTTCTATGAACATAATGTTCACTAAATATCAGTAGATTTTGCTCCACTGGAAAATATGCTTGCTGCAGGTCATCAAACACCCTTGGTATCTGCCCTGGGGTACAAAGTTCAGTGCTATAAGATCATGGTAGGGGAATAAATGAGATATTAGTTCCCTAAACCATAGTGAGCTCCATGCTCTGAATCTATCATTGTGCTGTTTTTCAAGATGAAAAATGACAGCTTTAATGATTAGAAGAGAGAAATAATTTATTTATACTACTCAGGGCTGTATGCTTAACATGGTTCAAAATGTACTGGAGTCTAGTGAAAACTAAAACTTCACCATTTCAGTCAACATGTCAAACAGATGGCTATACCCATTTTTTTCCTTTGTGTTGACATCAGTGCAAACACCAAAGATGTCAATGTTATGTTCTTCCCTACCTGATATATATATATATATATATGTGCACTGGGAATCAGAGGATTTGATCAAACAACAACCTGCCAGAAGTTTTGTCATGGAACCCACAACAGCAACCATACTGACTGGAGAATGAATCACAGATGACTCCTGTGCTGATGTTCAGTCACAGACAATAGCAGTAATAGTGTACATTACAATGTTAACTAGACACATTTGCAGAATAAAGTATAATTTGGAGCAGTGGTATGTGCTGGCATCAACTGCCATGGAAGATGTAGGACAAGGAATATATTATAATGAGACATAATATGCAAAAATGTAGGTGGTGAGGTGTGACTGCTGTGCATTTCTGTAAATAGGTTATTACTGGGACAGTGGTATGTGCTGGCCTCAACTGCCATTGTAATTGTAGGGTAAGGAATATATTACAATGAGACATAATATGCAAAAATGTAGGGGTGATGTATGACTGCTGTGCATTTCTGTATCTCCTATTGCAATAGCCTTCTGTCTGACTGTCTGCACAATCTTGCCATATAATGCTTTCAGGAAGCGGTCATGTGACAGTTCAAGTATTTGCACACCTTTTACTGACATTACAGCCATTGCACAACCTCTGCATCTGTGCACATTTTGGTGCAGACAACAGCAGTAGCTTTTGCTTTTAAAGTGCTTTTCTTGACAGCACATATAGCCCTCAATCATAAGTGTTTTCTTCCAGTTTTCTGAGTATCTATATCCATACATATTTCCTTTCTTTCTTGGTGAGGCATTATTTACGTGTTGAACAATCTCCCTCAGCATTAGATACAGCCATCCCTTCCATGAAGTTCTCTATAGTCTGTCAGACTTTCATTTTTCACATCTTGAAGGCTCCCTATCAGAGGTTTGAGACCATAAAATGTGAGTCTTGATAGCTAGACAAGGCAAACCTTGAATCAAAAAGAATAGCAATGAATTCCAAAACTTGCTGTTAACAGTTTTTTTGAGTACTTTTACATTGGGGTGATTCTCTTGTCTGCACCACTTGGCACTGTGATCTGTGTCCCATATCCCTGCTACTGATATATATATATATATATATATATATATATATATATATATATATATATATATATATATATATATATATATATATACTCTAAGACTGTACTGCATCAGGGTAGGGGGAATACTCTGCGATGCCACAGATTTAGAGTTAGCACATATTCCCTGCTTGACTACCTGCCTTTTTACTTCTCTTTCAGTTCACTTGTATAATGACACACTCTGTATGGGCAACTGCCCTTAAAGGGGGTTGGAAGATTGCTGCTCCCATGCTCCAAATATGTATGTTATAGTAGAAGGTTATAACACTATTTTCTCACATGCAATACGTAACATAGATAACTTTGTTTTTGAGCACATGTATTACCATGATCTGTAAGCTGTACATTCAGTTTTAAGGATATGTACAGTTGTTTCATATTTAACATGTCATGTCTACTGGCTACCTGTTCTGTGTTGATATTTCACCTTTGTATGTACTGATATCAGACAGTAATACACAATATGACCAGTCCGCATGCATGGAATGGTCTCCACTGGATGTATTCTGCTAGTGACTCCATTTGTATGAGTTGCACTACCTTTTACGATCTCCTGACTACTTGCCACTAAATCTTTTATTATTATATACAAGTACTGCCTACTATAGTTAGACTTTTGCCAGCCTTCTGCGTATAACTCCTCATGGTACACATTTGCCTTATTTGTGGAAGGAATCCTCTATTTCTGACTTTCAGATGGCTAAGTGTTTTCTAAAGTTTGAGCATTTCATGTATTAGTGACTTCAACCTACAGTACTTATTATTATGTACATTGCAGCTGCATGATTTGAATTTTTTTATAGGGAGTCCAATTTTTAGTTCTCATACAAGATTCCCTGAAGAAGGAGATTTAACAGGGTCTTTATTACTTCGCTGAAATGCAATTCTGGTGAACACCTATCTATCGACACATAATCAGTGAAACAATTCACTGAATGTAATAAGGGCAAAGACATAGTTGGCCAACAACAGAATTTTGCACATTTCTCCACTGTAGTGCGATCTCGGAGTTGGTATCTATAATTGGGGGGGGAGGTTGGGAGGGTAAATTCCCCACTTAGGTGGGTGTTGTCTCACGTAGATGTTGGCACGTTGTGCTGTGGGCAAGTATTTCCTTGCCCTTATTACATTCAGTGAATTGTTTCGCTGATTAGGTGCCGATGGATAGGCGTTCACCAGAACTGTATTTCAGCGACATAATATAGACCCGATTTAACAAGGGTCTGCAGCTGAACCATTTCTCAAATGAAAGGCAAACAACTTATTTTCATTCCTTCTGACACCACGTAACATTTGGTTATCAGAATGACAAAAATGAAGACATGGACATGTTGCATGTGACCATTTTCATCAGTGTGTATTTCAGAATGCACAGTATTTACAGTGTACCAGACCCCATCATATGCATTTGGAGCTCAGATAAGGGTTAAAGGTGTCAAACTTCTTAAAGCTTAGTACTTGTTATTAGCTTGTCATCAAGTATCTTCATGTATGCTTATTTATCATACGTGATATATGTGTGTATGACCAGAAATACATAGAAACATATCACTCACACCCAGAAATACAAATGCGCGTGCGCACACACACACACACACACACACACACACACACACACACACACACACACTCACACACACACAGTCACACTCACATACACACACAAAGGCACACATGCCAAATGCCTCTTAACTTAAATCAGTTCTATCACTGCTAGGCTTGTTATCTCACATAAACTACTGGGCCTGTCATAGTTCGATGGCCAATAACTGTTTTAATGCTTGCACACATATCCTGCAATAATCTCTTCTTTTTGATATCTATAACCTGCTGTCTCTGTCTGTCTTAAAACTGGTCATTAGATGTCACAGTTGCCAACATTACAGCAAATAAATTAATTCACATGGATCAATGGAAGAAGTATCCAAGAGATCCAACCAAATAAATCAATGACTGAATGACAAGAAACAAATTAAAGGTAGTAGACAGATAAGAATACTGGACCTAGTACATGCTTTGAATTTACTCTATGATGAAGGTCCATAATGATTTGGCGAGAGAAAAATATGCATGCATGTGAATGTGTGTGTATGTATGATGTGTGTGTGTGTGTGTTTGTGTGTGTGTGTGTGTGTGTGTGTGTGTGTGTGTGTGTGTGTGTGTATGTTTGTGGGTATGTGTTTGTGGTTATGTATGTCTATGTATTTATCTGCATCCAAAAATCATACAAACATGTACACACACACACACACACACACACACACACACACACACACACACACACACATACACACACACACATGCACGTGCAATCATATATAATATATCTATATATATATATATATATATTTGCATATAAATTTGCATATATATGTGTACATATTTGTGTGTGTACTATGTATAATTTAAAAAGCACATGATCAAATGTAAATTAATAACTCTAAAAAGATCAAAGTCAAAATCTAGAGAAAACTTAAAAAATACTTTTTGAAGGAGATCAACCCCAAACATACAACTCCTGCTACTTATTTATACAAAGTCCAAGATCGCACAACAGTGAGGAAAGGACACATTCTCAGCCTCCACTGTACTGTGGCCTCCCACTAAATAATACAGGTATTCTGTGATCATATGACTATTTGATCCTTGTGTCGGCATTACAAGCATTCCACATTCTGAATGCTCAACCACAGGGCTGCTTCCCATAATTATATCTATTACATATTTATATGTATGTATGTATCTGCATATATAGATATAAATATATATAGATAAATAGGTAGCTATACATTGATAGATAGATAAACACACATGAAACCAAATGCTTTTGTCAAACTGTTTCATTTGATGAAATAATATCTATTGACTTGTTCCCCAAGTGGGGAATGGTGTCAAAAGCCTTGGCGAGGTCAGGATAGGCTGTGTGAACTACCTTCCTATCATCTATGGCCTTGGTGACTGTCTCGAAGAGGTCAACCAGGTTTAGTAGGCATGATCTGCCCTTAACAAAGCCAAACTGGGTCGGGTCAAGTGTTTGAAGGTTCCCAATGTCTTTTTTAATGAGTTCCATGATGATGCGCTCCATAGCCTTGCAGACCAGGCTAGTCAGGCTTATGAGGTGATAGTTACCAGGGTCAGCTGTGGCCCCTCCTTTGTGGAGTGGAATAACCATTGCTGTGCGCTATTCTATGGGCACGTAGCCTGTGGAGAGGCTGAGGTTGAACAATGTGTTTAGGTGGGGGGTTAGTTCGTTCTGTAGTTCGTGCAAGATGCAGCCTGGGACACCATCTGGCCCCATTGACTCTGTGCTTTTGGCTTTTGAAAGGGCTGTTTTCACCTGTGCGTCTGTGATTTCCGTGACACTACACTTTTCCGGTAATGTTGTGGGCCCTTTTGGGGGTGAGAGGGGGGTGAAATTTGCACTGAATCTATCTTCCAGGATGTTGGCAATATCAGTGGGCTCAGTATATTTTGTGCTATTTTGCACTAACTCAGAGCATATCTACGAGTTGCCACTTAGATTCTTGACATAAGTAAGGAAGGCTTTGTGGTTATCTTTTGAATCCTTGGCTATTTTCCTTTCAAAGTTAGCCTTGGAGGATTTTATGAGGGACCTTAGTTTCTTACTGATACTGATAAGGGATGTCTTTCCTTCTTAGGATTTGCTTTTTTTCTGAACTAGTTTCCTCCTTCTATTGTATAGCCTATTTATGGCAGGAGTCAACCAGACTGGTTTCCTTCTCTTAGGGGAGTGAGTCTTGGTTTTGCTAGAGATGGCATGATCCATGCATTTTTGTAGGTGCTCATAGAGTGCATTTGTAAAGGTCCCTGCATCTTGGACACTGTTATCCTTAAGCATGGGGGCTGTGAAACTTACTACCTCTGTTTTAAGTAAGGTGAAGTTTGCTATAGAAAAGTTTTTCACTGTGGTTTCCTTGGTTGGAGGTGGTGATGTGGTGTGGACATCCAGAGTGATTAGTTTATGGTCTGATTTAACAAGTGATGGGTTGACCTCTGGTGTTGAACACCTGTCGCCCATGTTGGTGATGACCAGGTCCAATATGTTTTCACCTCTGGTAGGGGAGTTTACTAGCTGATTCAGGACATTTGAGTTGATAAATTCCAGGAAGCGCTGGACCTGGGAGTTTGTACTTGAGTAGTTTTCCCAGTTAATGGTAGGGTAATAGAAATCACCCAATATCAGGGTGTTCAGTAGGACCTTCATGTTTTCCAGTGTTTCCAGAAAGGTGAAGTGGTGGTCCTGGGTCATGGAGAGTGATCTGTATCAGGCCACAATTTGTATTGCAGATTTGCCCAATGTTAGTTGCACATGGATGATCTTGGAGGTATCATGCTGCGTCACTAACCTGGAGGTGTAGGTATCCTTGACGAATATGGATACACCCCTTCCTTTTGTGTTTCAGTCCATGTTCTGTGGCCAAAATGTGTGGTATGAGTTGCAGCCCGGTAGTGCTGGGGTGCTCTGTGGAGCCTTGAACCAGGTTTCAGTTATTGCACAGATGTTGACATTCTCCATACTGAAAAGTGCTTCGAGCCCATGCATTTTGATATTTAAACTCCTGGCATTGAGTATCATAACCCTCATTTTTTTATTTGTGCTGTTTATGGAGGTGGGTTTGACTTTTGAGCCTTGCCTAAAAAAGGCACTATGGGGGCAACAAGAGCCTTGGCCAGTATTCAAAAGCCTAGGGGTGACAGGTGCAAGCCATCTCTTGCAAAGCAACGAGGCTTGTCGAGCATGTCGTCCCAGGCTGACAGACACTGGATCCCCTTTGAATGATACCAGAAGTTTAGCCCATTGTTGAAATTTATCATTTTTTCTTTATACTGTGGTATCATTCTTCGTGAGGGCAGGATGCTGCTCAGGGTCAGGGTCATACCCGCCCTGGGCTACATGATCACAGAGCTCTTCCATGTCTCTTTTCATGTAGTCCAGGGAGATACATCTCAGGTCATTTGCACCAACATGAACAATGACAGAGTCATATTTGTACTTGTTCTGAAGTGACCTAAGTGCTTGTGTTATGTGGTGGACAGGCAGCTAACAGTAACCCTTTCCTTGTCCAGCCTAATGAGTGGGATGTCAGTGTACCTGACTATAGAGTCGCCTATTACTAGTGTGTTAGGTATGTTATTTTACCTTAAGGGCTGTGATTGTGCGGCACTTGATTTTGTGTTTTATGTGTTGTCTGGTTTGTGATGAGAGGTGCAAGTTTCTTGGGTGTCTGCTTTGGAGGTCTGTGATGCTTTTGCAGGTTTTTATTTAGAGCCTCTGAATATGATTTCATGTATTAATGTGTATTTTTTGCCAGTGCTGGTTTAGTATGTCTATGTGAGGCTGGAGGTATGGTGCAAGTGTTAACCTTCTCCTCATGACTGCCTGATCCAGTCTTGGGTGGAGAGAGCTTAGCCTCCAGTTTAGCTATATAATTGCATCTCTTGCATATATTAATGTTTTGTAGTAAGAGGAGAGGGTTGTCTGTGTACATGAGGCAGTTGTAACATTGCCTCAGGATACCCAGGTTTACCAGCTGGACTGAAGAGTATACCTGAAATTGCTCTTTGGTCATGCCTGAATAGTAGGGTGAGCTGCTTAGTAGCTTGGTTGGTGAGGGGTGAATAATGAGTCTTGCCCTGCTGGGCAATCAAGTGTCGGGGTATATTAGTGCTTGTTATTAGGTCTGAGCAAGTGCTGGACTGTAGGATGCTTTTTAAGTGTTTAGGTTCAGAGTTAGACTACTTTCACGGGAAAAACTGAAGAGGAGACTTGGTGGAGCTGGGATAAATTTAGCCCTAGCTAACTGGTGCTGCCTGGATGTGCAAAACTGTGCAAATGCGTTTTTTACAGCAGGGAAATGAAAGAGATAGAAACTAGCCCAAAATGGCCTATAAACTACTAACTTCTGGGCTGGAATTACTCCTCCAAGGACAGATGGCTGCTCAAAGCTCCCTCTTTCACAGGTGAACAGAGAAACCTCCCTCTATCCAAGTAAGGTATGGGCAACTCAGAAAATTGTAACACAGCCTTGAATTCAGCACTAACCTGAAAACTGGACTATTGTAGCTTAGAAAGGTGGGAATCAAGGATTTTTTTTTTGAAAAGATAAGGCAAAAACAGTAAAAACACACTTAAAACAGTTTTAAACAGCTACAAACAGGAAAAATACACTTAAAACAGCTTTAGATGACTACAAGCAATCAGAAAAGGCTTTTAAACAAATTACCCAATTAGCCAGTAAAAAAATCTCAAAACTGAGCCCTGTTCCTGTACTCTTCAATCAGACAAGTTCTAACTGCACACTCCTGCCACTGGGGTGCAGGAGAACCTTCTCCAAAAAGGAAGGCCTGGATTAGTGCTCAAGTTATGCAAACAAAGCTAGATTCAGCAGGCCTGGATCTAGTCTATGCTACAGCAAACAAGGCGCACCAATTTCAGTAAGAAACTGTTCAAATATGCAGGCACTATAAGCCTTTAACCAGAAATTCCCAGCTCAGAAGGGGAGAGTCCAGCCTCTCCTCCCACAAGACTGCAGACCACGGACCTTCTTAATGTAAAAGAACTGGCCTGAAGCCCAAGTGCTTAAACCAGAACTAATACACTTTTAGAATAACAGACACTGAGCCTTCAATCAGCAGTTCCCAACTTAGAAGGATGTAAGCTACCTGTCCTGCCACAACAGTGCAGACAACAAACCTTCTTAATGTAAAACAACTGGTCTGAAGCCAAAGTGCTTAAACCAAAAGGCTTAGAATGATAGTTACACCAAGCAGTAATTTTAAGATGACGCAAAAGCAAAATAAAGTAGGAAGAAACACAAATACAGTAAAAGCAGAAGAAAAAAGTGTACATTTTTTTTTTGTTTTTTGAGTGAGCAAATGAGATGGGCCCAGGAGGAGTATCCAAATGCAAATTTACAAGAGGGGCAGGCAGTTTCAAAACCACCAAAATTAACACCAAAACAAAAGCAGGGAGGTTGGGTGGGAAACTAACTAAAAAAACAGAGCCAGAACTTCCAGCTAGATAGTATTCAATGCAACACAAATAAATCTATTTAAATGCTGTATTATTTGAAAAAGTGCAGATAAAGATTTACTTAAATTCACGTATACATCCAGTTGATTGCATGTAGGTCTTAGCTGGCCAAAGCTCAGAGTTTAAGCAGAAAATAATCCAAAATGTACCACATATATAATTCAGAAATCAAATAACAAAGAATTGAACTACCCCCACTTATCACTGGCTATTCAGGAATTGTAACAAGGATTAACTGAAAAAACAGAGCCACTACTTCAAGCTAGATAGTATTCAATGCAACACAAATAAATCAATTTAAATGCTGTATTATTTGAAAAAAGTGCAGATAAAGATTTACTTAAATTCACTTATATGTTCAGTTGATTGCATGTAGGTCTTAGCTGGCCAAAGCTCAGAGTTTAAGCAGAAAATAATCCAAAATGTACCACTTATATAAGGCAGAAACTGAATAACAATGAAGTGAACTACCCCCAATTATCACTGGCTATTCAGGAATTCTAACAAGCATTAACTGAAAAAACAGAGCCACAACTTCAAGCTAGATAGTATTCAATGCAACACAAATAAATCAATTTAAATGCTGTATTATTTGAAAAAAGTGTAGATAAAGATTTACTTAAATTCACTTATACATCCAGTTGATTGCATGTAGGCCTTAGCTGGCCAAAGCTCAGAGTTTAAGCAGAAAATAATCCAAAATATACCACTTATATAAGGCAGAAACTGAATAACAATGAAGTGAACTACCCCCACTTATCACTGGCTATTCAGGAATTCTAATAAGCGTTAACTGAAAAGGCAAAGCCTCAACTTCTAGCTAGACAGTACTCAATGCAATACAAATAAATCTATTTAAATGCTGTATTATTTGAAAAAAGTGCAGATAAAGATTTACTTAAATTCACGTATATGTCCAGTTGATTGCATGTAGGTCTTAGTTCACCAAAGCTCAGAGTTTAAGCAGAAAATAATCCAGAATGTACCACTTATATAAGGCAGAAACCAAATAACAATGAAATGAACTACCCCCACTTATCACTGGCTATTCAGGAATTCTAACAAACATTAACTGAAAAAACAGAGCCACAACTTCCAGCTAGATAGTATTCAATGCAACACAAATAAATCAATTTAAATGCTGTATTATTTGAAAAAAGTGCAGATAAAGTTTACTTAAATTCACTTATATGTCCAGTTGATTGCATGTAGGTCTTAGCTGGCCAAAGCTCAGAGTTTAAGCAGAAAATAATCCAAAATGTACCACTTATATAAGGCAGAAACCAAATAACAATGAAGTGAGCTACCCCCACTTATCACTGGCTATTCAGGAATTCTAACAAGCATTAACTGAAAAAACAGAGCCACAACTTCAAGCTAGATAGTATTCAATGCAACACAAATAAATCAATTTAAATGCTGTATTATTTGAAAAAAGTGCAGATAAAGATTTATTTAAATTCACTTATACATCGAGTTGATTGCAGGTAGGTCTTAACTGGCCAAAGCTCAGAGTTTAAGCAGAAAATAATCCAAAATGTACCACTTATATAAGGCAGAAACTGAATAACAATGAAGTGAACTACCCCACTATCACTGGCTATTCAGGAATTCTAATAAGCATTAACTGAAAAAACAGAGCAACAACTTCCAGCTAGATAATATTTAATGCAACACAAATAAATCAATTTAAATGTTGTATTATTTGAAAAAAAAGTGCAGATAAAGATTTACTTAAATTCACTTATACATCCAGTTGATTGCATGTAGGTCTTAGCTGGTCAAAGCTCAGAGTTTAAGCCTGCCTGTGAAGAATGTGGGCAGTTGGCATGGAATTTGTAATTTGTTGTTCCTCATAACACCTCTGAATCCAAGTGCAGATAACATACCCCTTCCCCTCATAAAATTGTTATTGTGGTTTGTCTGAGGCTCTTATGATGGATAGCTATGATTAACACAAAACTGTAGTGCTGGCCAGTGTAGCTGCCAACCTCAAGACTGTATTTGCTATGACAAAGCTAAGTAGGGATGATGAACTAGAATCTAGTGGTATTTGAGAATTATGTGACCACAGCAAACTAAGACCCAGCAGACTGAGAAGAAATCCTGTCATCTAAGCTGTCAGTAGGGGCCATTGGAAATGGATATGGACAGCAAGTGAACTGTTTACATGGACTATGAAAAATGCAAAAAATAACTTTTAAATATGGCTGGAACTATCTCAGAAATGCAAGCAACAAAATTGTATAATTGGACTTTTAATGCTTGGAAAGTGATAAGAACAAATATGCATGTTTTAAACATATTTTAAGGTTTTGGAAAAGCCTAATGGCAACATCAGATAAAAAATGCTAGAAACTTTAGCAGTAGACAGGTTTATAAAAGATGCACCATATTATATAAGAAAATTGTATTACAAAGTAATCCCAGGACCTCTGATTAGTCATAAACGTTAGTAATATGCATTATTTGTTAATGACACATATTCAGACTCAGTTGTCTGCTTTTCTGTCTAAAACTGCATAAAGAAATGTCCCACTTTTTCTGAAACAGAAGCAATCGAATGCACTCGTTTGTTTCATATTGGGGGGGCACTTTGTTAAGTACTATACTGCTAATTTTGAGGAGTGCTAACAGTAGAAATGTGAAACTGATATACAAGATATAAATTAAGTTGTTTCTGTGGAGTAAGAGATCATTTCAGATAGGATGAATAATTCAGTGACATGCCAGTATATGTTACAAATAGGAAAACTTATAACCTCAGACATAGAAATTTCTGGGAAAACTGTTACTTCCTGTAACCATAACCCCTGATCATAGGATCATAGGATCATACAAAGTTACTAGGCTACTGGCTCTGAGACCCTTATAAGCCAAGCCATGAATTTAGCCCATGTTTAGACAAATCAGCACCCAAAATCCCTGTCCAACAGGGACATGGGTGGAATCCTAGGGGTGTATTTTCTGTTTCCCATCTAGTTATCCAGGTTGAGCTGGAAAATAGACAATGAGGTACTCTGCTTGACATGGAGAGAGAGTCTATTCTACAGATGGGGGAGTCTCTGGGACACAAATCTGTCCCAACAACAAGTCCTATTGATGTCACGTGTGTGGGTTACTCGAGTGGAGCTTGACTTGCGGATATGCAGTAGTCCCATCAAGGCAGGGTCTGAAATTGCTTTGTATGATAGACAGAGATCACCTTTGAGTAGTCTGTATGAAACTGAGCAGAGGGACAGGGCTTTTAGCCTATCTGTGTAGGATATATGTTTGAGGCCCTGGATTCATCTGGTGAGGAACCTTTGCGGGCTCTCCAGCTGCTAGATGTATTTTGCGAGGTACATGCCAAAGGTGGCATTGTACTCAATAATTGGCCTTATAAGGGAAGAATGCAGGGATGTTATGACCTCCTTGTCCCTGGATGAGATACCCTTAATTATGTGGTGTGCCATATAGAATGTTTTCCGTACAACGGAAACAACATGGTGGTCAAAAGTCAGGTTGCTATCAACCTGGGTGCCCAAATCCCTCATGACTGAGTGCATGCTTACGACATTGCTATTAATGTGATAATATATGGGGACATCACTCTCCCCAAAGGGGATGATGATGATGCATTTTTTGGCATTCAGCTTGAGGACATGTTTCTGGCACCAGTCATTTGTTTGAGTGAGACCTTCTTGGAGGATGTCCACATCACTTGAGGAATTGATGACCATGCCCACTTGCAGTTATCTGCAAACTTGGTCAGCTATAGCCCACTGGTTTTGGCCTGCACCTCAGAGAAGTATATCCTGAATAACAGGGGCTCCAAGACCGATCCCTGAGTTATGCTGCTCCTTGCAGGTCTACTGCTTGAGGTGGCTTCCCCTATTTTGATTAGGTGGGTTCTATCAGTGAGCCAGTTTGCTACCCATCTGATAACATATGGATTGCTAACTAGCTGAGTTTGTCTACTATGCCCGAGTGGGGAATAGTGTTTAAGGCCTTGGCCAGGTCAAGCTAGGTGGTGTGCACCATCTTCCCTTCATCCATGGCTTTGATGACTGTCTCAAAGAAGTCAACCAGATTTAACAGACATGACCTCCACTTGATAAAGTCAAACTGTGTGGGGTTGAGTGTTTGGAGGTTGCCAGTGTCCCTGTTAATGAGGTCCACGATAATCCATTCCATGGCCTCACAGATTAGGCTAGTTAGGCTGATGGGTCTATAATTTCCTGGACTGGTGGATGCTCCACCTTTGTGCAAAGGGATGACAGTGGCTGCCTTCCACTTGGCTGGGACAAAGCCAGTACTAGGGCTTTGGTTGAATAGGATGCCTAATGGTGCTACAAGTTCATGCCTGAGTTCATATAGGATGCAGCCTGGGATGTTATTGGGTCCCATGGAGGCTGTATTTTTTGCAGTTGAGAGGGCAGTGATGACCTGTTCCATAGAGATAAGGGGAGGGGGGGCAGGTACTGAGGATGCCCTGATTTACTAATGGGGGGACAGAGGGGTGACATTTTTACTGAATCTGCCAGCAAGTAGGTTGGCTATATCTACAGCATTTGTGCATGTGGTGTCCTTGACCACCAGTTCTGAATAGATCCGGGTTCTTCCTTTGAGATTGCAGACATATGTGAAGAAGGCCTTATCATTGTCTCTAGTAGATGTGGCCAATTTGGACTCAAAGTTGGCTTTAGAGGATTTCACTAGTGCTCTTATTTGCTTGTTCAGGCTAAGGAGAGATTGCTTCCAGTTGAGCACCTGCTCCTTCTTGGTCCTGGACAGCATTTTTTTTCCTTTTTTTATATAGTTTATTTATTGCAGATGTCCACCAGACAGCTTTACTCTTCCTTGTGGTGGTTGATTTGTCCTTTTAGGTATTCCTGGTTCCATGCATTTATATAAGTGCTCGCGTAGTACTTTGGTGTAGATTTGGACATTGGTGCCAGTTCCAACAGAGGGGGAGGGGGCTGTGAATCTGTTTATACTATCCCTCAGGAGGTTGTAATCAGATTTGGAGAAGTTATTTTGTTTGACCCTAGCTAGGGGGAGGTCAGGGGAGATGCTGACTTCGAAAGTGACCGCTTTATGGTCAGATCTTACCAGGGAGGATGATAATGTAGGGGTGCTGCAGTGGTTATTCATGGTGATTACCAAGTCCAAGATATTATCACCTCTTGTAGGGGCGTCGACTAGCTGCTCCAAGGCATATGCATTGATAAAATCAAGGCATCTCTCGGCATTTGTGTTCTGGCATGAGTAGTTTTTGCAATCTATGCTTGGGTAGTTAAAGTCACCCAGGATCAGGATAAAGGGTTGAATCTTGATAGATTCAAAGAGGTCCAGATAGGTGGAGTGGACATCCTAAGTCAACTTTGGGGGCCTGTAGCTAGCTACAATTTGAATAGGGGTCTTGTCAGTGGTTAACTGCACCTGGAGTTTCTCCTGTGTGTTATACTGTTTGACCAGCTTGGAGGTGTGTGTGTCTTTAATATACATTGAAACTCCACCTCCTTTGGCTTTGCTGCCCACAGTTTGGGTCTGAATGCATGATAGGATGAGTAACCACGTAAGGCTGGGGTGCTCTCCGCAGCTTTAAACCAGATTTCTGTGACTGCACAAATGTCAGCATCTTCCAGGGTTAAACATGTTTGCAATGAGTGCAATTTCATGTTTAGACTCCTAGCATTTAGCAGTATGACCTTTAATTTGCATTTTGCTGAAATTTTTGTGTTGGTTTTATCGACCTCAGGACTTTTCCTAAAATAAGCACTATGGGGGAGGCAAGGAGCTTTGTTAGAAGCCTGAAGCCCAAGTGAGACAGATGTGCACCATCTCTAGCAAAGCATAATGGTCTGTTGATCATATCTTCCCAGGATGTCAGGTACTGGATCCCCCTGGAATGACACCAGAAAATAAGCCAATTGTTAAAGTCAATCATTTTCTGTTTGTATTGAGGCATCATTCTGGGTGACAGTTGAATGCTGCTTAAGCTAGGGACATACCTGCCTGGGACACATATTCAGTGAGCTCAATCATGTTTCTCTTCATATAGTTCAGGGAGGTAAGTCTCAAGTCATTCACCACAACATGTACTATGACAGAGTTATAACAGTACCTGTCATTGAGAGACTTGAGTGCGTGTATGATATGGTGGATTCTGGCACCTGACAGACAACTAACAGTGACTTTTTCCTTTTCCAGCCTGGTGAGAGGCACATCTGTGTGTCTCACAATGGAGTCTCCTATGACTAATATGTCGGGTTTATGGTTAGCTCTTTGCGGTTGCAAGACACAGATATGTGGACTATGTATGGTATGAGGTGTGGAGGGTTGTGGAGTTCAAGTGTGTTTTTACTTCTGAAATCTCCTTTGTTTAGGTATGTTTTTGTTGAGAACCTCCACATAAGTGGGTGGGTGTTGTATAGGTGAGGGTAGTGTTTGAGGTGCATTGATTTTGTTGATAACCTTCTCAGTGTCAGATATATTAGATTGTGAGGGAGAGAGCATAGACTCTAGGTTCTTAATGTAACTGCATCTCTTACAAATTGTGTTCCTAGGTGGAAATAGCAGACGGTTGTCCATGCACATGAGGAAGTTGCTACACTGTCTAAGGATGCCCATATCAACCAGGCTGGCAGGAGAAACTGTAGAAAACTGTCCATCCATATTTGTCAGAATCTAAGGGAGAGAGGCCAGGGCAAAGCTAAAGGGTAGGAATAAAGCCCAATATGATTAGACCAAAAATAAGAGGCTAGAATAACACCTATATGGCCTAGAAAATGTGCACAGAACATACAGCCACTGCAAACAAACAACTAGGCCGAGAAACAACTATCCTGAAAATGGACAATGCTACAGCTACTGGCTACATGATTTTATGGAGAAAGCCCTACAGAAATCTTTATCTCAACTGGAAAACAGCAGTGAGACACTAAATGAAAGTTTAAAACCGAAAAAAGGAGCAAAGGGACTCTAGAGAATGCTTTTAACTGCAAACAAATCAGTTATATGGTACACTCCTTGGCAAGAAAAACAGTACAACAAACAGATGCTTAATAAAAGGAGAAACGTTCCAATTAATACCTTTCATACAGTGAAACTAGCTAAAAAAGCTTTGCAAAAACTGAGGCAGTAACAAAAGTGATTTAAAAGGCCCAGTAAGGCAAAAGAACAGTGCAGATACCTATAGCAATAATGTACAGTAAAAAATAGGCAGCATACAATAAAAAGTGCAATAAAAAGTAGGCAGCACACAACAAAACTTCAACAAATTATTAGAATAAGCAATAACTAGCAAAAATAAACAAGAAAACAGGAAACTTATTGTTTTATATCACAGATCAGAGTAAGTCAGTGACCCTCCTCCATTTAGATCAATGAGAAATGGCAGAATGACTCACAAGGTAACTTCTTAAGTAACAGAAGGTTGAAACCTGAAGCAACTTAAAGCTCAAAAGAACCAATGAGGTATTTACTCCAAGCCCAAGACCAGGCAACCTCAGAACAACAATCAGATGCTTAACAAAAGGAGAAACCTTCCAATTAATACCTTTCACACAGTGAAACTAGCTAAAGAAGCTTTGCAAAAAGAGAGGCAGTACCAAAAGTGATTTAAAGGCCCAGTGAGGCAGTAGAATGGTGCTGATTAGTTTATTGCAATAAAATACAGTAAAAAATAGGTAGCAGACAATAAATGTGCAATAAAAAGTAGACAGCAGATAAAAAGTGCAATAAATTGTAAGAATAATCTATAACTAGGAAAAAAATAAGCAAGAAAACAGGATACATGTTGTTTTATATCACAGATCAGAGTTGTGGTCAGTACCCTTCTCTGTTTAACTCAGTGTGAAATGGCAGAAACACTCACAAGGTAACTTCTTATGTTACAGAAGGTTGAAACCTGAAACAACTTAAAAAAGTTCAAAAGAACCAATGAGGTGCTTATTCCAAGCCCTAGACCAGGTAACACTAACCAGCCAATGACCATCAACACTATGCTCTCACTAAAGTGGAGAACGTCTTTTACTAAACCAAGATTGACTAGAAAATGTGCTCAGAACACACAGCTACTGCAAACAAATAGTCCCAGAGAAAAGAATTCTAAAAATGGACAATGCTAAAGCTACTAGCTACACTATTTTAGGCAAAAAACATTGGATAAATGTTTATTCCAGCAAGAAAACAGCAGTGAGACACTAAATGAAAGTTTTAAACAGAAAAAATGAGCAAAAGGAGTCTAGAGAATGCTTCTAACTGCAAAAAAAAAAAATCAGTTATATGATAGACTGCTTGGCAAGAAAAACGTAATAACAAACAGATGCTTAACAAAAGGAGAAACTTTACAAGTAATACCTTTCACGCAGTGAAACTAGCTAAAAAAGCTTTACAAAAAGTGAAGTGTAACAAAAGTGATTTAAAAGTCCCAGTAAGGCAGTAAACAGTGCAGATAAGTTTATAGCCACTAAAGTACAGTAAGAAATAGGCAGCAGACAATAAAAAGTGCAATAAAAAGTAGGCAGCAGACAATAAAAAGTACAACAAATTGTAAGAATAAGCAATAACTAGCAAAAATAAATAAGCAAGAAAACAGGATATTTATTGTTTTATATCACAGATCAGTGATGTAGTCAGTGACCCTCCTCCATTCAGCTCAGTGTCAAATGGCAGAATGACTCACAAGGTAACGTCTTAAGTAACAGAAGGTTGAAACCTGAAGCAACTTAAAAAAAGCTCAAAAGAACCAATGAAGTACTTACTCCAAGCCCTAGACCAGGCAACCCTTTCCAGCCAATGGCCATCAACACTATACTACCACTAAAGTGGAGAATGGCTTTTGATAAACCATGATGGTCTGGAAAACGTGGTCAGAACATGCAGCCACTGCAAACAACTAGACCCAGAGAAAACAGTCCTGAAAATGGACAATGCTACAGCTACTAGCTACACTATTTTATGCAAAAACACTACAGAAATGTCTCCTAAGCAAACATTCAAGCAACCTCCACTCCCCAACACAAACCATGAAACACACACTTCACAAAACCAGTGTGCCATGCAATCACAGCCCTTAAGGCAAAATAACATACCCAACATACTAGTAATAGGTGACTCTATAGTCAGACACACTGACGTCCCACTCACTAGGCTGAATAAGGAGAAGGTTACTGTTAGCTGCCTGTCGGGTACCGGGATCCACCACATAACACAAGCACTCAGGTCACTCCAGAACAAGTACAAATATGACTCTGTCATTGTCCATGTTGGTGTGGATGACCTGAGCCATAGCTCCCTGGACAACATGAAGAGAGACATGTTAGAGCTCTCTGATCACATAGCCCAGGCTGATATGACCCTGACCCTGAGTAGCATCCTGCCCTCACCAAGAATGATACCATGGTATAAAGAAAGAATTCTCGATTTCAACAATTGGCTAAGTTTCTGGTGTCATTCAAAGGGGTTCCAGTGTCTGTCCACGTGAGATGACATGCTCGACAAGCCATGCTGCTTCGCTAGAAATGGCTTGTACCTGTCACCCTTAGACATTCGAATACTGGCCAAGGCTCTTGCCACCCCCATAGTGCCTTTTTTAGGCAAAGCTCAAAAGACAAACCCACTGCCATAAATAGCACAAGTAACAAAAAACTGAGGGTAATGCTACTCAATGCCAGAAGTCTAAACCTCAAAATGCATGCACTTGAGGCACTCCTCAGTATGGAGAAAATCGATATATGTGCAGTAACAGAAACCTGGTTTAAGGCTCCAGAGAGCACCCCAGCACTACCAGACTACAACTCATACCATACATTTTGGCCACAGAACCCAAACTGAAATACAAAAGGCGGGGGTGTATCCATATTCGTCAAGGATACCCACACCTCTAGGTTAGTGGCACAGCACGATGCTTCAGAGATCATCCACATGCAACTAACAATGGGCAAAACTGCAATTCAAATTGTAACTTGCTACAGATCAACCACCATGTCCCATGACCTCCATTCTGCATTTCTGGAAACACTGGGAAACATAAAGGTCCTACCAAACACCCTAATATTGGGTGATTTCAATTACCCAAACATTAACTGGGAGAACTACTCAAGTACTAACTCTCTTGCCCAACTTTTCCTAGAATTTATAAACTCAAATGCCCTGGTTCAAATGGTCAACACTCCCACCAGAGGTGACAACATATTGGACCTGGTCATCACCAACATGGGCGACCGGTGTTCCACACCAGAGGTCAACCCCATGCTGGTTAGATCTGACCATAAACAAATCACTTTGGATATCCATATTCTGCCCCCACCCCCGGACAAGAAATCCACCGTGAAAAACATTTCAAAAGCAAAATTCACATTACTTAAGACCGAGGTGGAAGGTTTCAAAGCCCTCATGCTGAAGGATAACACTGTCCAAGCTGCAAAATCCTTTACTAATGCATTCTACTGGCAGCTACAAGAATGCATGGATCATGCCATCACAAGCAAAACCAAGACTCACTCCTCCAAGAAAAGGAAACCAGTCTGGTGGACTTCTGCCATTAACAAGCTATACAATAGAAGGAGGAAACTAGCACAGAAAAGAGTAAAATTCCAAGAAGGGAAGACATCCCTGATCAGTATCAGCAAGAAACTACGATCCCTCATAAAATCATCCAAGGCGAGCTTTAAAAGAAAAATTGCCAAGGACTCCAAAGATAACCACAAGGCATTCTTTAGCTATGTCAAGAATCTAAGTGGCAATGCTCAGATCTGCTCGGAGTTAGTGCAGAATGGCACAAAATACACTGAACTGACTGATATCGCCAACATCCTGGCAGACAGGTTCAGTGCAAACTTCAGCCCCCTCTCACCCCCAAAAGGGCCCATAACCATACCAGAAGAATGTAGAGTCCCTGAAATCACAGACACTCAGGTTAAAACAGCTTAACAAAAAAGGAAACCTTCCAATTAGTACCTTTCACACAGTGAAATTAGCTAAAAAAGCTTTGCAAAAAGTGAGGCAATAACAAAAGTGATTTCAAAGCCCAGTAAGGCAGTAGAACAGTGCTGATTAGTTTATAGCAATAAAATATAGTACAAATTAGGCAGCAGACAATAAATGTGCAATAAAAAGTCGGCAGCAGAAAACAAAAAGTGCAATAAATTGTAAGAATAAGCAACAACTAGTAAACAAAATAGGCAAGAAAACAGCATACATATTGTTTTATATCACATGTTAGAGTTGCGGTCAGTACCCTTCTCCGTTTAGCTCAGAGTGAAATGGCAGAAACACTCACAAGGGAACAACTTAAGTTGCAGAAGGTTGAAACCTGAAACAACTCAAAAGAACCAATGGGGTGCTTACTCCAAGCCCTAGACCAGGCAACCATAACCAGCCAATGACCATTAACACTATACTCTCACTAAAGTGGAGAATGTTTTTTGCTAAACCTAGATGGCATGGAAAATGTGCTCAGGACATACAGCCACTGCAAGCAGACAACTAGGCCCAGAGACAACAGTCCTGAAAATGGACAATGCTACAGCTACTAGCTACACTATTTTATGCAGAAACACTACAGAAATATTTATCCCAGCAGGAAAAAAGTAGTAAGACACTTAATTAAAGTTTTAAACAGAAAAAGGAGCAAAGAGACTCTAGGGAATGCTTTTAACTGCAAACAAATCAGTTATATGGCACACTCCTTGGCAAGAAAAACAGAACACCAAACAGATGCTTAACAAAAGGAGAAACTTTCCTTTCCAATTAATACTTTTCACACAGTGAAACTAGCTAAAAAAACTTTGCAAAAAGTGAGGCAGTAACAAAAGTCATTTAAAAGGCCCGGTAAGGCAGTAGAGCAGCACAGATTAGTTTAAAGCAATAAAATACAGTAAAAAATAGGCAGCTGACAATAAAAAGTGCAATAAAAAGTAGGCAGCAGACAATAAAAAGTGCAATAAATTGTAAGAATAAGCAATAACTAGTAAAAAAAATAAACAAGAAAACAGGATACTTATTGTTTTATATCACACAGAATTGTAGTCAGTGCCCTTCAAGTAACAGAAGGTTGAAACATGAAACAAATTAAAATAAAGCCCAAAAGAACCAATGAGGTGCTTACTCCAAGCCCTAGATCAGGCAACCCTAACCTGCCAATAACCATCAACACCATGCTCTGACTAAAGTGGAGAATGGCTTTTGCTAAACCAAGATGGCCTGGAAAATGTGCTCAGAACACACAGTCTCTGCAAACAAACAACTAGGCGCAGAGACAACAATCCTGAAAATGAACAATGCTACAGGTACTAGCTACACTGTTTTAGGCAGAAAGTACTACAGAAATGTTTATCCCAGTTGAAAAACAGCAGTGAGACACTAAATGAAAGTTTTAAACAGAGAAAAGAGCAAAGAGACTCTAGAGAATGCTTTTAATTGCAAACAAATCAGTTATATGATGCACCCATTGGCAAGGAAAACAGAACAACAAGCAGATGCTTAACAAAAGAAGAAACTTTCCAATTAATAGCTTTCAAAAAGTGAAACTAGCTAAAAAAGCTCTGCAAAAAGTGAGGCATTAACAAAAGTGTTTTAAAAGGGTCAGTAACAGAGAAAAATAGTGCAGATTAATTTATACCAATAAAATACAGTAGAAAGTAGGCCTCAGACAATAAAAAGTGTAATAAATTGTAAAATAGGATACTTATTATTTTATATCACAGATCAGAGCTGTAGTCAGTACCCTTCCTCCATTTAGCTCAGTGTGATATGGCAGAAACACTCACAAGGTTACTTCTTAAGTAACAGAAGGTTGAAACCTGAAAAAAAAAATTAAAAAAAGCAGAAAAGAACCAATGAAGTGCTTACTCCAAGCACTAGACCAGACAACACTAACCAGCCAATGACCATCAACACTATGTTCTCACTAAAGTAGAGAATGGCTTTTGCCAAACCAAGATGGACTGGAAAATGTGCTCAGAACACACAGCTACTGCAAACAAACAAATAGTCCCAGAGAAAACAATCCTGAAAATGAACAATGCTAAGGCTACTAGCTACACTATTTTATGGCAGAAAACACTACATAAATGTTCATCCCAGCAGGAAAAAAACAGTGGGACACTAAATAAAAGTTTTAAACAGAAAAAGGAGCAAACAGAGTCTAGAGAATGTGCCTAACTTCAAAAATAAAAATCAGTTATATGGCAGAGTCCTTGGCAAGAAAAACAGAACAACAAACAGATGCTTAACAAAATGAGAAACTTTCCAGTTAATACCTTTCACAAAGTGAAACTAGCTAAAAAGCTTTGCAAAAAGGGAGGCAGTAACAAAAGTGATTTAAAAGGCCCAGTAAGGCAGGAGAACAGTGCAGATTAGTTTATAGCAATAAAATACAGTAAAAAATAGGCAGCAGACAAAAAGTGCAATAAAAAGTTGGCAGCAGGCAATAAAAAGTTAAGCAAATTGTAAGAATAAGCAATAAGTAGCAGAAAAATAAGCAAGAAAACAGGATACTTATTGTTTTATATCACAGATCAGAGTTGTAGTCAGTGCCCTTCCTCCCTTTAGCTCAGTGTGAAATGGCAGAAACACTCACAAGGTAACTTCTTAAGTAACAGAAGGTTGAAACCTAAAAAAACTTTAAGAGAAAGCTCAAAAGAACCAATGAAGTGCTTACTACAAGCCTTAGACCAGGCAACTCTATTCAACCAATGACCATCAACACTATACTCTCACTAAAGTGGAGAATGGCTTTTGATAAACCAAGATGGCCTGGAAAATGTGCTCAGAGCATGCAGCCACTGCAAACAAACAACTAGGCCCAGAGACAGCAGTCCTGAAAATGGACAATGCTACAGCTGCTAGCTACACTATTTTATGCAGAAAACAATGCATAAATGTTTATCCCAGCAGGGAAACAGCAGTGAGACACTAAATGAAAGTTTTAAACAGAAAAAGGAGCAAAGAGACTCTAGAGAATGCTTTTAACTACAATCAAATCACTTATATGATGCACTCCTTGGCAGGAAAAACAGAACAACAAACAGATGCTTAACAAAAGAAGAAACTTTCCAATTAATAGCTTTCAAAAAGTGAAACTAGCTAAAAAAGCTCTGCAAAAAGTGAGGCATTAACAAAAGTGTTTTAAAAGGGTCAGTAACAGAGAAAAATAGTGCAGATTAATTTATACCAATAAAATACAGTAGAAAGTAGGCCTCAGACAATAAAAAGTGTAATAAATTGTAAAATAGGATACTTATTATTTTATATCACAGATCAGAGCTGTAGTCAGTACCCTTCCTCCATTTAGCTCAGTGTGATATGGCAGAAACACTCACAAGGTTACTTCTTAAGTAACAGAAGGTTGAAACCTGAAAAAAATTAAAAAAAGCAGAAAAGAACCAATGAAGTGCTTACTCCAAGCACTAGACCAGACAACACTAACCAGCCAATGACCATCAACACTATGTTCTCACTAAAGTAGAGAATGGCTTTTGCCAAACCAAGATGGACTGGAAAATGTGCTCAGAACACACAGCTACTGCAAACAAACAAATAGTCCCAGAGAAAACAATCCTGAAAATGAACAATGCTAAGGCTACTAGCTACACTATTTTATGGCAGAAAACACTACATAAATGTTCATCCCAGCAGGAAAAAAACAGTGGGACACTAAATAAAAGTTTTAAACAGAAAAAGGAGCAAACAGAGTCTAGAGAATGTGCCTAACTTCAAAAATAAAAATCAGTTATATGGCAGAGTCCTTGGCAAGAAAAACAGAACAACAAACAGATGCTTAACAAAATGAGAAACGTTCCAGTTAATACCTTTCACAAAGTGAAACTAGCTAAAAAGCTTTGCAAAAAGGGAGGCAGTAACAAAAGTGATTTAAAAGGCCCAGTAAGGCAGGAGAACAGTGCAGATTAGTTTATAGCAATAAAATACAGTAAAAAATAGGCAGCAGACAAAAAGTGCAATAAAAAGTTGGCAGCAGGCAATAAAAAGTTAAGCAAATTGTAAGAATAAGCAATAAGTAGCAGAAAAATAAGCAAGAAAACAGGATACTTATTGTTTTATATCACAGATCAGAGTTGTAGTCAGTGCCTTTCCTCCCTTTAGCTCAGTGTGAAATGGCAGAAACACTCACAAGGTAACTTCTTAAGTAACAGAAGGTTGAAACCTAAAAAAACTTTAAGAGAAAGCTCATAAGAACCAATGAAGTGCTTACTACAAGCCTTAGACCAGGCAACTCTATTCAACCAATAACCATCAACACTATACTCTCACTAAAGTGGAGAATGGCTTTTGATAAACCAAGATGGCCTGGAAAATGTGCTCAGAGCATGCAGCCACTGCAAACAAACAACTAGGCCTAGAGACAGCAGTCCTGAAAATGGACAATGCTACAGCTGCTAGCTACACTATTTTATGCAGAAAACAATACATAAATGTTTATCCCAGCAGGAAAACAGCAGAGAGACACTAAATGAAAGTTTTAAACAGAAAAAGGAGCAAAGAGACTCTAGAGAATGCTTTTAACTACAATCAAATCACTTATATGATGCACTCCTTGGCAGGAAAAACAGAACAACAAACAGATGCTTAACAAAAGGAGAAACTTTCCAAGTAATACCTTTCACACAGTGAAACTAGCTAAATAAGCTTTGCAAACAGTGAGGCAGTAACAAAAGTGATTTAAAAGGCCCAGTAAAGCAGTAGAACTGTGCAGATTAGTTTATAGCAATAAAATACAGTAAAAAATAGGCAACTGACAATAAACGTGCAATAAAAAGTAGGCAGCAAAGTGCAATAAATTGTAAGAATAAGCAATAACTAGTAAAAAAATAAGCAAGATAACTGGATACATATTGTTTTATATCACAGATCGGAGTTGTGGTCAGTACCCACCTCCGTTTAGCTCAATGTGAAATGGGAGAAACACTCACAAGGTAACTTCTTACTGATAATGTAATATTAGGAAAAGGTCTTCGATAATTTGAAATGTTATAGAACATGTAGAAGGAAGAAGACTCTATATACATAGCATGGCAGGTTAATACACTTAACATGCAAGAGGAAAAACAACAACTTGATATACTCTTTCCTTGCACAATTGTGTGTGGGGAGTAGTGAAAGACAATGACAGTCATCTAGTAATCTAAAACTAAAATCAGGAGAAGGGAGCTGATGTAGAAGCTAGTAACCATTTGAAATGCAGAGACCTGTTAGAGTGAGTCCCATAATACTGAGACTGATTCGCCAAAAAATGAGTTTACATAAATTAAGTGTGAGATGGCTATTTCCAGGAATATTCCCTTTTCTGTGAGGTATGCTGATATCAGACATAGTATACATAAGTTTGGGGAGTGTGGATGGCTTGTACCCCCCCATCAGTGGATGTAGGGGGACTTTCCCCCTGCAAAAAGAAGTTTAAAGGAGAAGAGCAATGTTTGATATTCGCTGTTCACCTGAACGTTCAATCCATTTTTTCAGCTTGTCAGCACTTGGCATTTCTAATGACAACATTTCAATATGGAATCGTAGAAGCTGCACAAGGAGATAGAATTTAGTTATTGTTAGACAATAGAATGGATTTTGTCTGTTATCAGAAACATGGCTTGGTAATAGAACAACATAAAACCAAAACTGTAAGTGACAGCAGTTCAGAAAGTGATGGTAAACAAGTACAGAACCCTGCAATAAGAAACAGTACAAGGCAGATGTCTACCAGAGACTTACAAGAAGAGATAACACATAGACTGAGACAAAAATAGATGACATAAGGTGCTAAGTGAGGGACCTCAGAACAAAACAAATACTCAAAGTGAGCTGAGCAGGAGAAAGCAGAGTTATGACTATTTCCTGTTAGAGGCAAGCAGAAAATTCAAATAAAGACAGACCCATCAACAACATACATCTTTAAGCCAGGAATAAAGTAAAATTGATGACAGTTTTTGTTCTGAGCTACCATTTGCGGTAGTTGGAAAATATTTAGAAGGAAAAGAAATAGGGTGAAAATGGAGGAAAGAAAAAAGTAAAGTTAAGAAAAATGGAATTAAAGATGCTTGCTGAATTAAGTACTACTTACCAAAGGTAATGGGTCATGGTAGGATGAAGAAACTAAAGAACATTTGGAAGCACAATCCAGGAGACAATGTGCTTATTTAAAGTAAATATAAATTGTTGCAGTTTTTTAACTGCAATTACATATATGAATATGTTTAATTGAAAGAGCTATAGCATTGCTCTGCAGTACATGAAATATTAGATGCAGCGTTCTGTTTTATGAGCAGTGTGAACCGTGAGTTTGTTAGTTAAGAGAAAAAATAAATGTGTTTATATTATTATAGCCATTAATGATTTGAGAATGTAGATTTTGTTTGCTGTGGTGGAGGAGGTTACTAAAAGAAGAGCAAAATTAGGTGTATATATGAATTTAAATAATGGTACAATGATACCTAAAATCAGAAGGGGGGACTGTTGAGTAATAGATAATAGAAAAGACTGTGTTAATCAATGAACTGATTATGTGAATTCATCAAACTACAGTCATTTTTATTTTGTGTGTTCTATAGCAAATACTGTGACATGTGAAAACAAAATAATTCCTTGAAGCACTGTAGTTGAGGATGTTTAAAAAGTAATATGATGTAGAAACTAAATTCTATGTTTGTTAGGAGACAGAATTAAGGAGAACTTTAACTGGAGGAGTATCATATAAACAGGATACTGTAGGGGAGATTTTGATAGGATATACTACTTCTGATGAAAGATTATTTAGTGTGGGATGGGAAGAGAAAGCTAAAAATAGTTTATGAAAATCTGATAAACATGGCAATGAACCACATAGGCATTATAGATGTAACTAGATGTGTGTTTTTTAAAAATAGAGGATGGAGAAAAGGAGTTGTGTCAGATACATAGATAATAAAGCATGGACATACAATAGGTACTAGTGCAGTCCTCTTAAGTGATGAGTCACAGGGTTGGGTATTTTTTTCCTACTGGGAGGGCTTGGGTGGGATATGTGTCATGACCCAAAGGTCCAGAGATAGCCTCCCTGGGGTGAAGTAGGACGCAAAGATGGGCGGACGATTTTGGATAAGCCACTTGTGGCATGGCAAAGAACCTTATCAAGACACAGAAAATAATCTGATTAGTAAGAGAAAGGGTGGAGGTGGCATTTCTGCAGTAGTTAAAGAAAAGAGTGATGCTGAAATGGAAGG
This sequence comes from Protopterus annectens, assembly GCF_019279795.1. Taxonomy (NCBI): domain Eukaryota; kingdom Metazoa; phylum Chordata; order Ceratodontiformes; family Protopteridae; genus Protopterus; species Protopterus annectens. Next base: position 385,080,210 of record NC_056735.1, on the reverse strand, counting down.
ATACTACTTTGAATGGTTTGAGATGAATTGATGTAAGGGGAATGTGAAGAGAGGATGGGGATTTTAGTTCTAAAAGAAGGACAAATGAAAAATATAGGGTGAATTTATTTTATTTATTTATGTATTTGCAGTTTGTTTACCAGGATGGCCCACTGGGCCACAAGAAGCCCATTTTCAATGGAGTTCTGGGAGAGAAAAGCTCCAACATACAAAGTACATGGTGATACAAGGTAGTAAAAATACAAAAATGCAAAATACAGGAATACAAAAATGTAAAATGCAAGAATACAGAAGTACAGATGAAGATGGTATTTGGTATATGAGGTGCAATTAGTGAAACAAGCAAACACGGACATTATAAATAACATAAGTAATATTTACAAATATACTGGTTTCTACTAATGCAAAACAAAAATTAGAACAGTAAGTAGATATTTGCAAATATATTTGTTCCTACTGAAGAAGTAAACAGTAGGGGCAAAGAATACATGGGTAACATATGGGTAATTTAATAGGGAAGTGAGCTAATTCAGAGGTGAGCACAGAGTGAGTATTAAGGCGGTTTAAGTAGGATGGGAGCAGGAACATTCCCAATGGAATGTCAGGTGTGAGTGAAGCAAGCTCTTAAAGGAAGAGTGGCTGCCGGTGGTATGGCTATTAGGTGGTAGTGATTTCCAGAGGCACGCTAGGGAGAAGGACAGTAGATGTTTTCCAGGTGGGAAGACAGGTTTGTGCAATTCAATAAGATTCTGAGTGTTTGATCTTAGGAGTCTATCTGGTAGGTACATTTTAAAGGTGGAGGTAAGGGAGGGGCAGAGAGAGGAACTGAAGATGAGTTTGTGAGCTTGGATGAGTTGAGTGCAGGTAAAGTAATCGGGTAGCTCTAGCCATTTAAGTTTGTGGAGGACAATATAGTGATGGGTTGAGGATCTGTAGCCTGTGGCAAATTTGGAGATTGTATTGTAACAGGAGAGAGTTTTGTTCTGAGGGAAGTTTGTAGGTTCATAAGGCGTAGGGCACCATATAGGAGGGATGGGATGAGATATGTGGTAGAGAGAGCAAACTTGGTAGAGGGAGAGAGGTAGCAATTGTGACGATAGACCATACCAAGTTTGTGGTGTGTCTTTTTGATATTTACTTGTAGGTGGGTATCAAACCTAAGCTGATCATCGATGAGGACACCTTGTAGTTTTGCATTGGATACTATTTCAAGAGAAGTATTATTTTGACTGGTGATGTTGAATGAATTTTTTTCAATTAGTAGTTTTAAAAGGGGTAAATATCATAAGTTTAGTTTTTGACACATTGAGTGCTAAATGGTTATCTAACATCCATTGTTTGGTAGAAGAGAAGGCATCTTGGGTTAATTTTATTAGAGTGGAGATGGAGGTGGCAGAGCAGATGACTGCTGAGTCATCAGTGTATTGGATAAGTTTTGCAGTAGGGATGGTCTGGTAGAAGTCATTATGAAGATGTTAAACAGCAGGGGACCAAGTATGGAACCCTGGGGTACGCCTATGGGATCATTGGGGTACGCCTATGGGAGCATTGAGGAATGGAGATACGGCTTTTGAATCTGACTGCTTGCTGCCTATTAGAGAGATAACTGATGACCAGTTGATAGTGGAGGTGGATAGATTTATTTTAGAGAGTTTATTTAGAAGATGGTTATAAGAGATAGTATCGAAAGCCTTTGAGAGGTCTTGGAGGAGGGGGACACAATATAGCCAGAGTCACAGGCTTTATCAACAGTTTCTAGGAAGGGGAACAGGGCAGTGGTAGTGCTATGGCCAGGCCTGAATCCATATTGTGTAGAGGTTTGTAGGTCATTATCTATGAAATAGGGCAAAAGTTGTAGGTGGATGCATTTTTCAAGAAGTTTAGAGATGGGAGATAAGATGACAATAGGTTGGATATTAGGGATATTGTTATTGTTGCCCCCTTTGTGAAGGGGAATAATGAAGACCTTTTTCTAAAGTTGGGGCACATAGCCTTCTTTGATTGGCCAATTTATCAGAATGCAGATGGGAAAGGCAATGGCTTCTGCAGCTGCCTTTACGATGTAGGAGGGGATATTATCAAGGGGGTTGGAACATGGTTTCAAGTTCAGAAGTTTTTGTATGGTAGATTGGATTTAAAGAGAAGGGAGTTGGTTGGGGTGGAACTGTTAGAGGAGGAAGAGTTAGAGGTAGGTAGAGGTGACAGTGTAGGATTGTTGGTGAAAGACGATGTTAGTTTGGCTATGGAATCAAGGAAGAAAGAATTAAATTGTGTAGCTAAGTCTATATCTGAAACATTTGTATCGGGACAGGGGTTCTCTTTTTTACTTGGATTAAAGAGAGAGGAGATTCCATGCCACAGTTTCTTTGGGTTTGTCGTATGTTTTTTTTGGACTGTGGAGAAATAGGATTTGTGGTCTGATGTAGTATTTTTTTACTTTGTTTCGAAGTATTTTGAATTTGTTGAGGGTGGTTGTGGTTTTATTTTTCTGGTAGTGTTTCCAAGCTCTGGCTCAGAGGTACATGACAGCTAGGGTATTTTTGGTTAACCAAGGGACGGAGTTGCTTTTAATTCTTTTTGTTTTCAGGGGGTGAAGGTGTCTAAAAGGTTTAAGAATGTTGTATTAAAGTAGGTGACAGTATTTTCTAAGGATAGAGTTTTTAGTGGGTTCCAGTTTATTTGTTTTAGTGAATTTGAGAAGGATATGTTTTTTTTTAGGGAACATGTGGAGATATAGGTATGACATAGTTGTAGGGAGGAGGTAAGTCAATGAGCAAAAGTGGGAAAATGCTCACAGAATTGGTTGGGAGGGAACCACTATCTGAGATGTAATTAGGGTGAGAGACCAGAATCCAGTCAAGGGTGCTTCCTGAGCAGTGGTCCTTGGAAGGTCTGGTTGTAGAATTGATTAGTTGAGAGAAGTTGTAGAGGTTTATATTTAGGGAGTCTGTAGGGGTTTGTATGTTGGTTTAGTTAATATTTACATCACCTAATATTATAGTCTCATTGGAAATGTTGGTGGAGAACCAGGAGATAATATCTTTGAGGAGAGGCACATTATCTCCAGGAGGGATATATAAGGAGACTATACATATAATTGTTTGCCTGTTTACTTGAAGTAGGGCTGGAATTAGTTCTGCCTTGGCAAATTGGGGAATTGGTTTGGAATAGGGAATAACTGAGAGGGAGGATGAGTAGAGGAGAGTGACTCCACCACCTTTTTTATGTGTTCTATCTTTTCTAATGATACAATAGTTGGGTGGTATTATTTCAGAGTCTTTTATATGGGGCTTCAGCCAAGTTTCAGATATGGACAGGATATCAAGCTGATTGTGAAGTAGCCAGGCATGGAGGTTAGGGATTTTATTACATATAGTTTGATTATTTACTACTGAGAAAAAGAGGGATTTCTCTGTGGAGCGTGGAATAGGAGGGGGAGAATTTGATTTGTGAGAGGGGGAGTAGCCAGAGTTAGGGTGAATGTCAACCAGAGAGAAGGATAGCTAAAAGTTTATGGATATGAGAAAAGAGGTGTTTACATTGTTTAGTGTTTGGTTTCAAGGTTATGAGACTTGTGGGAGTAGGGCTATTTAGTCTGGGAGAAGAGTATATGGGGGAAGGTTTATGTTTGTAGAAGAAAAGTAGACAGTTGAAGAGAAATAGATAAGGGGATGTGATGGTTGAAGAGTGGACATGTTGACTGGAGAATGGGCATGTATGAGAAGGGTGGGAGTGACTGGCATTAAGAGGTCTTGTGAGATAGCTTAGGAGTGATAAGGTAAGAAGAAGTATTTGAGTTGTAAGTTGGACAGGTTTTATAAGCATGGTGGATTGATTTGATTTTGAGCTAGGGGGAGTATTCTTTTAAGCAAGTAGTGGGAAGGGCTCTATCAATTACGGTTAAAATTGGTGAAGAGGTAGGGGTGGTATGAATTAGCAGGGATGGATTGGATTAGGATAATTATGGGTGGGGTGGAATCTGTTTACTGGGAGATTGAGGAGGTGAGTGTGGTTTTGTGAGTATAAGTGTAGAGGTTGTGGAGGTGGGTGGCAATTGGGGGCAGGGTAGGGAAGTGAAGTGAGCCTACAGAGTGAATGAAGTGGGTAGAGCCAGAGGAGAAGGAAGGAGACAAGCCAGTGAATACCTATCAGTAAATCAGGGTGCAAGGCCAGAGATAAGGAGGTACAGGGATCCGCACTGGTTCAATAAATATAATGGTGGAGAGAAGCAGACAATTCAAAGGGAGAAGGAAGGAGACAAGCCAGCAAAAAACTATCAGTAAAGCAGGGTGCAAGGGCAGAAATAAGGAAGCACAGGGATGGGCAATGGTTCATTAAGTATAATGGTGGAGAGAAGCAGAGAATTCAAAGGGGTTAAAAGCTATAACAGGGCAGTAGTAGAATATGCAGAAAAATTTCTGTACCTATTAATGTGGAGTGGAATGGTAGGCAGTGATTAGATGCTACCACATAGAAGCTAGAGTAAGTAACTACAGGATAAGCCATGAGCATTTAGAGGGGGTGAGAAGGAGCTTGGAAAGTAACAGGAAGAGTAAAGTCCATGGTAGGCTGCTAGCAAATGCACACTGGGTTAATGTACAACAGTAGTAAGGTATATACACTTTGTAGTTAATTCCTGGGAGGCTGAATAGTTAGGATAAACACTGCAGGATCCCCTTAGTTAGTTATTTTAAGGGTGGGAAGCCATGGTAACCATGTAGGAGGCACTTGGGGTTGTTGAGATGCAGTGAAAGCAAAACATTGTAGGTAATTCCTGGGGGAGGCAGAATAGTTAGAATAAACACTGCAGGATCCCCTTAGTTAGTTCTTTCAAGGGTGGGAAGCCAGGGAAATCATGTAGAACTGTAGGAGGCACTTGGGGTGGTTGAGACGCAGTGAAAGCAAAACTTTGTAGGTAATTCTTGGAGGAGGCAGAATAGTTAGAATTGACACAGCAGGATCCCCTTAGTTTGTTCTTTCAAGGGCAGGAAGCCAGGGTAATCATGTAGAACTGTAGGAGGCACTTGGGGTGGTTGAGGCACAGCAAAAGCAAAACTTTGTAGGTAATTCCTGGGGGAGGCAGAATAGTTAGAATAAACACTGCAGGATCCCCTTAGTTAGTTCTTTCAAGGGCAGGAAACCAGTGTAATAATGTAGGACAGTAGGAGGCACTTGGGGTGGTTGAGACACAGTGAAAGCAAACAGCAAGCAGAGCAAACAGCCTACAGCAAGACAGGACTGGAGGGACCAGAGGGTTATTTAACTAAAGAATTCTAGAATTCTAGAATAGATGGGCAGTGTGACATTGCCAGCCCAGCTAGCAGGAATTTTTATTTATTTATTTTATTTTACATTTGTTGACCGGGATAGTCCGACTGGATGCATGTCCATTTTCAGCGGAGGCCCGGGGAGAAAAGCTCCAAGGGTAAGCAGATACAGCATTACATAATACCAACATTACATATTACAAACAGACTATTTACAGAGATTACATAAGCAAGTAAGTTAAACAAGTTCCACAGGTTACAGTTAATCCTGAGCGCAAGTCAGGATTAAATTAAATTACACAGTAAACTGGTTAACATATTTTTACACATTCTAGAGAGTAAATAATTCTATGTCATTGGTGAATATTGATATGATTTATACAGAAGTATGTATTGAACAGGGTTTGTACAGTACTGAACTTCAAGAATGTAAAAACAGCATACCCCAATGGAACAGAGAAGATTAAGTTCCAAAACTTCAAGAAAATAAGTTGTTTTACAACTGATAAAAGTTAGTTTCAATGCAGGAAGGCGACAGGATGTCTAGAACTAGGATGCCTTCTGCATTGTTATATGTTTTATTGTTTTATGACTTTCAGGGTCTTCCAGCTTATGAGAAATATGTAAAACAGACACAGTTTCTTGGAATTATGAGAGATATGTATTTTAACAAAGAGATGTTAAATTCTGTCAGGTGATAAAAAGTGATGCCATCCAAGCTAACCCAGTAGTAATATTTGATGTTAATTTAAGAACTCTCTCAGAGAGAGACTGTGCATTTTGTATTTTGTCTTTGACCTGGAAACATCCACTCATCATCATCAACATCTGCACTTGCCTTGCTGGAAGTAAGTTTTTTTAGGACATATTAACTCTTTTTAGATATAGATAGGAATATAGTAAAGATTGGTTTAGATGTTTTCTGTATTTATTTGAGACTGCCTTGCAATGTTGTTTTAAAATATTTCCTGTGATTTTGAACTCTGAAGTAATTGTGTTTGTGTACTGAGTATTGTCTTGTTCTATTATTTATTATTAAATAGATTTAAACCTATCTTTGTTGCTGCTATTTGTGAGACATATTTAACCTCTTAAAGTACTTGCATATCTATTTGGTTACACTATACAGGTCACTCCAGTAGCCTTGCTTGGTCAGACTACCATTTGTATAATAGTAACATTACACAGTAGGATTGGACACCCTTTGTTAAGGGCCTTAAGTAGCTGATAAGCAGTGGCTGGTGGTAGTCCAAACTACCTTATAGTCTGGGTAGAAGGGGGCATACCTATTAATCCTGTGCCAGCCTTTCCCAGGTATGTGTTTGTGTTTGTGTATAAATAAAATCTCAAAGTGTGTGTGTGTCAGCTACTTTGGCAGGGACATGAATCACTGGTTGGACAGAGAAGGTGCTGGAGGTTCTGGCTTGGCCACTCAGCTGAGATCTCAGTGCTATAGCTGTGCCAGTGGGAAGTCTTTTTGAGGATCTGTAGAAAGGGGAAGAAACCAGCCCCAGGGTGACTGTGATATGTGTGCGCTCTTAAGGGAAACTGCACTTTACTGTGTGTGTACTTGTCATCCTTCCAATGTGTACATCCCCCACTGTTGCCAGTGATGAGGATTGAGGCTTCTTGATTACTGGGCTAGTGCAGGGGCTTCACAGGTGGGGAAGAGGTGAGATTGAGAGAGGAGGGGAATAGTAATAGTGGCGTTCAATTAACTAAATGAAGAAAGGAAAGATGTAATTCCGAAATGTTAGAGTATTACAGATAATATGTGTGAGGTGGGAGGCAGGTAAGTGCTGGAAGGGTTTCATTGTTGTCATAGATCTCAGCAAAGACAGATTGTTTGCAATCATATCTTTCTTTTCTTATTAAAATGTACCACAGGATTTTCACTTCCTGTGATGTTTACTGTCTCTGATGGACTCCGGTGGCTTCCATTCAAACTTCATAATGGACTGACTAGATATGGCCTTCATCTGTCTGCCCTGTGCTTCAGGCTTCTGGAAAAGGCTCTTGCCTCCCCCATAGTTTTTTTTTTTTTTTTTTTAGGCAAAGTCATGAGGACAAAGTTACCTACGTGAAAAATTCTTCTAAATGAAATTTAAAGGTCATGCTGCTAAATGCTAGGAGTCTCAGCATGAAACTGCACTCATTGCAAGCATTCCTCACCCTGGAGGATGCTGACATTTGTGCAGTCACTGAAATCTGGTTCAAAACTGTGGAGAGCACCCCATCCTTACCAGGTTACTCATCCTACCAGACTTTCAGACCATAAATGGAGGACTACAAACCCAAAGGAGGTGGAGTTTCAATATTTATCACATACACACTCCAGGCTGGTCAAACAGTATGACACACAGGAGACACTCCAAGTGCAGTTAACTGTTGACAAAACAACTATTCAAATCATAGCTAGCTACAGATCCCCAACCATGACTCATGATGTCCACTCCACCCATCTGGACTTACTTGAATCCATCAAGATTCAGCTCTCTACTATGATCTTGGGTGACTTTCACTACCCAGACCTAGAGTGGAAGACCTATTGTAGCCCAAACATGAATGCCCAGAGATTCCTTGAGTTTGTCAATGCCAATACATTTCATCAGCTGGTCGACACCCCCACAAGAGGTGAAAATATCCTGGACCTGGTACTAACCAATATGAGTATCCACTGTAACACCCTTGCAGTGTCATCCTCCTTGGTAAGATCCAACCATAAAGTGATCTCTTTTGAAGTCACCATCTACCCTGACACCCCCCCCCTCTTGTCAGGGTCAAACAAAAAAATGTTTCCAAATATAACTACACTCTCCAGAGGGTAGGTATCAGCTGCTTCACAGCCACTCTCCCTTCAGCTGGAACCAGCACTAATGTCTAAGCCTACATTAAGAAACTATATGAGCACCTACATAGCTGTATGAACTCAGCAATACCTGACAGTACCAAGTCATCTTCCTCAAGGAAGAGCAAATCTGTCAGGTGGACAGCAGCAATAAACAAACTCTACAATAAAAGGAAAAAAATTCTGTCCAGGACCAGGAAGGAGCAGGTGCCAAGTTGGAAGCAATCTCCCCTTTGAACAAGCAAATAAGGTCACTGGTGAAATTCTCTAAGGCTAACGTCAAGTCCAAATTGGCCATATTCACTAAAGACAATCACAAGACCTTTTTCACATGCATCCACACTCTCTAAGGTAGCACCTAAATCTGGATTGAACTGGTGGTCAAGAACACCACATACACAAATATCATAGATATAGCCAACTTGCTGGCAGATTTGAAAACTTCACCCCCCCCCATCAGTAAATCAGGACATCCCCAGCACCTACCCCCCCTTTCCTCATCACCAGGAGCAGGTCTTTAATAGGTTTATAGGTTCATAGATTAGTACTAGGCTAACTGCCCTTGTGAGCCATTTTAAGCCTAGCTAATTATCCCTTGTGAGACTCAAACCTTGCATCTTATGTTTGTAAGGAAAACACCTTAACCATTAGGCCACCCTCCCAACCCAATGCTTTCTCAAAGGCAAAAAATACAGTCTCCATGGGACCTGATAGCATCCCTGGCTACATCCTACATAAACTCAAGCATGAGCTCTCAGCTCCATTAGGCACCCTATTCAACCAAATCCTGAGCACCGGCTTCATCCCAACCAAATGGAACACAGCCACATGCCCACCGACCCAGGCAATTATAGCCAATTAGCATAACTAGCCTGATCTGCAAGGCCATGGAATGCATTATCATGGACCTTATAAACAAGGACATTGGCAACCTCCAAACACTTGATCCCACACAGTTTGGTTTTGTCAAAGGGAAATCATGCCTGTTAAACTTGGTCAACTTCTTTGAAACCGTCACCAAAGCCATGGATGAGGGGAAGACGTGCACACCACCTACCTTGACCTAGCCAAAGCCTTCAACACTATTCCCCACTCAGGCATAATAGATAAACTTTCCCAGCTAAGCAGCAACCTGTATGTTACCAGATGGGTAGCTAACTGGCTTACTGAGAGAATCCACTCAGTCAAAATAGGGGAAGCCACCTCTAGGAGTAGACCCGTAATGAGTGGTGTACCCCATGGATCAGTCTTGGGGCCTCTACTGTTTGGGATATACTTTTCTGAGGTGCAAGTCAAAACCAGTGGTTTGTGGCTGACCAAGTCTGCAGATGACTGCAATCTGGGCCCTGTCTTAAATTCCCCTACTGATGTGAACATCCTCCAAGAGGGCCTTACCCAAAGTAATGATTGGGCCCAGAAGCATGGCCGCAAACTGAATGCCAAGAAATGCATCATTATCCCTTTTGGGGAAAATTACATCCCCACTAATTATCACATTAATAACAATGTGCTAAGCACACAATCAGTTGTGAGGGACATGGGCACCCAGGTTGATAGAAACCTGGCTTTTAGCCGCCACGTTGCCTCCGTTGTACGGAAGGCTTTCTACATGGTCCACCTCATAAGTAAGGGTATTTCATCCAGGAAAAAGGAGGTCATAACATCCCTGTACTCCTTCCTTATCAGACCCATTATTGAATACAGTGCTCCCTTCACCATGTACCTTGCCAAGCACATGCAGCAGCTGGAGAGACCACAGAGGTTCCTGACCAGGAAAATCCATGGTCAAAAACACCTATCCTATACAGTTAGGCTAAAAGCCCTGTCCCTCTACTCAGTCTCATACAGGCTGCTCAGAGATTTTTATTTATTTATTTATTTGTCATTTGTTTACCGGGAAAGTCCAAATGGGCCACAAAGAGCCCATTTTCAGTGGAGGCCCGGGAAGAAAAACTCAAACAGAGATACAATAAACAAAACAGTAGCACATGTTATACAAGTGGTTACAAGCATACATAATTAATAGTAATTAATGTAATTCAACATAACAGCATAACTATAATAGTAGCATAACTATAACAAATGGGTTACAATATAGAATGGTTACAGTGACATTTCCAGTTACAGTTTGTGCTATTCACAGCATTTAATATTTGATTAGGTATAGTAATAGGGATGTAAAGTAGTCAAGATTGTTGATTTTAGAAAAGAAGGGAGCAAGAAATGGGAACAGAGGAGGAGACAGGTATAACAATGAAAAGTGAGGTGGATAAAGCAGATAAACTTAAGAGTAGCAGGGTAGGGAGGAGGAGGTATCATAGAAAGGGTTAGAGTATCATCCCAGGGTTCAGGATTGGGGTATCATCCCAGGGTTGAGCAGTAGCATATCCAGGATTTAGAAAGGCGTTCTTTAAGTGTGAGTTTGAAAGATGTGAGTATGTAGTTGGATCTTAAAGATAGAGGGAGGGAGTTCCACATTCTAGCAATGGAGGAGTATAGATTATGTCCAGCTGATTTCACAGGATGATGCTCTTGCAGAAGCTGTTTATTTTCAGACCTAAGAGATCTGCATGGTCTGTAAGAGTGGAAGATAGAATTTAAGGCAGGGCATGCCATGTGGTTATGAATGATTTTATGTGCGGTGATGAGCTGAATGAAGGTAAGCTGATGAGGAAATTCAAGCCAATTGAAACTGAAAAAGTGATATGCAGTGATGAGTGGAGTATATAGCGTTGATGGCATACTTGGCAATTTTGTTGTAGCAAGATTCGAGTTTAGATTTTAGGCATGTTTGTTGGTTGTTGAGAACTGGGGTTCCATATAAGAGAGAGGGTAGGAGGTAGGTAATAGCTAGTGTGCATTTAGTGTGGGTGTCTAGGAAATGTTTGTGCTAGTAGAGGGTTCTAGACTTCTGGTGTGTTTTCTTAATGTTATTATGTATATGAAGGTTAAATTTAAGGTGTTCATCAATGATGACACCTAGTAGTTTTGTGTGTGAAATGTGTTCAATTGTGGTGCTGTTCTGTGAAACAATAGTAAATTTGCTTTTGTTTAGAGAATATGTTTTGGGCGTGAAAGGTAAAAGTTTGGTTTGGGTGGGGTTAAGATGTAGATAATTATTAGCAAGCCAGCTCTCAATGGATGTAAAATCAGTTTGGGTGATTTTTTGGAGATATGATAGTGAATCTGATAAACAGATGACTGTAGAGTCATCAGCATATTCTATGAGTGTACTCTGTTGGGAAGCAGTATATAGGTCATTGGTAAAGATGTTAAATAAGAGGGGACAAGGATGGAGCCTTGTGGAACTCCAGTTGAGTTATCTAGAAAGTTAGACCAGGAGTCTAGCCATTTAACTGCCTGCTGCCTATTAGAGAGGTAACTAGTAAACCAGCTGGTAGTGGAAGGGGTTACTCCAAAGTTACTGATCTTTTAAATAAGAAGGTGATGGAGAACAGTATCAAAGGCCTTAGATAAGTCAAGGAATAGAGAGGAAAACAGTTTGCCAGAATCTAGAGCTTTATTTACGGTATCAGTGAAGGATAATAGAGCTGTGTTAGTACTGTGTCCTGGTCTAAAGCTATGCTGTGTGCAAGTGAGGAGTTGATTGCTTAAGAGGTAGTGTAGCATTTGTGAGTGAATGCATTTTTCAAGGAGTTTAGAGAGTGGTGACTGTAATGCTATTGGTCGATAGCTGGATAGTTCAATGGAGCTGCCTCCTTTGTGTAGTGGTATAATGAAAGATTTTTTCCAGAGTTGGAACATAAGCTTCCAGACTAGATCTGTTAATTAGGATGGATATAGGATGTGCAATGGCATCAGCTGTCATCTTAAGATATTCTGCTGGGAGGTAGTCAGGAGAGTTAGTGCAGGCTTTGAGTCTGAGGAGAAGTTTCTTAATAGTATTAGTAGGAAGAGGCTGAAGAGAAAAATAGACAATGATAAGGTGGCAGTGGGGTGGAGAAGTGATGGAGGAGGCAATGGCTCTTTTGTGTGCTGTTGAGGTTGTGGTGAGATATATGTAGTGGTAGAAAGAACCGATGTGTTTGAGGTGACCTTCTGTATGCATTCAATGAAGTGGTTGTTAAAGATCTTGGCTATTTGAAACAGGTTTTGTCAGGAAGATGGCTGGGATTGGGTTTTTTGCCAGGGTTGAGAAGTGATGACATGGATAACCAGAATTTTGGGGGGTTATGTTTGTTGGTGGATTGTAATGTGTGGTAGTAGTTTATTTTGTCTTTTGTTACAGCTTTTTTAGTCAGATTGCAGAGCTGCCTGTACTTGTTTAGGTCTAAGGGGGATTTGGATGTGTGCCATAATTTCCAGAGTTTGTATCTGGATCTCATAAGATCTTTAGCAGTTTTGGATAGCCAGGGTGCACAGTTGCATTTGATTCTTTTCTGGTGAAGGGGTGCTGGTTGATTAAAGATGCCTAGGAAAGTTGTGTTAAAGTGGTTGACTGCTTCGTCAAGTGAAAGAGTTTTGAGGATGGTCTAGTTTACAGCTTTTAGTGTGTTGATAAAGAATTGATGGTTAAAGTTAGAGATATTCCAAATTATTTTGTAATGATTGTCTTTAGGAAGGTGGTAGGAAGTTCTAAAGGCATAAGCAGAGAGGTGGTCACTCAAAGTATCAGGGAGGGTCCCTGCATCGGAGAATTTAGTGGGGTCAGAAACTAATATCCAGTTAAGATGGAGCCCTGACTGTTTTTGTTGGTGAATCTAGTGGGGGTTGTGATGAGCTGGGTGAAATTTAGTAGGCTGATACTAGAGGTAGGGAAGTTACCAGTCAGATTCTAAGGCTATCTCAGACCCAGGCTTGGAGTTGCTGCATATCTGTATGTCTAACTGCACTTGGGCAACCCACATACAAGACCTCAACCTGGTCTGTGACACTAATAGAACTTGTTGGCGTGATAGATTTGTGTTCCAAAGGCTCCCCATGTGTGGAATAGACCCCATCTCAATGTCAGGCAGAGTACCTCACTAGCCTGTCTTTAAGAGGAACATGGACGACTGGATAGGAAAAAAAAATACACCCATGGGATCTCACCTGTGTCCCTGCTGGACAGGGGAAACAGACGCTGACTTTGTGGGAGCATGGGTGAAATTATTGGCTAGGCTTATAAAGGCCTCCAGGCCAATAGCCTGGTATCATCCTATGAACCTATATATCAGGCTACAAGGACATCTCAGAATATGTTATCATACATTTGGTAGCCCAACTATATATGTGGTTCACATCCACTCTAATACAGGATTTCTCACAATGCATATTGGGTGTCAATAGTTTTGAGAGATTGATTTCTGTTCACGAGTAGTTTGTTGAATTTAAACACTATATAAATGTGAGAACCTCCTATATCCAATTAGTTAGGTGTCATTTTTTCAGATGTGTGAAGCTAAAGTAAAGCCTGCATCATATTTAGCATGCTTATTGATTAATACATTTTCTATAGATTAATAACTTTTTGCTTGATTTATTTGTTGCTGTCTTGCCTAAACTCTGACCACATATAAAGATGCCATGCAATTTAATTCCATGTTTTAGTGGATAATAAGCACTGAAAGTTCAGCCATATGTTTCTGTTTATTACTTTGCTTTTATAAGTTATTTGGTTGTATATTTAGCAGATTTTAATGGTTACTGGGACACAATCCTAACTTTCAAACACTCACTGTTAAGTTCTACTTAGAGTAGCATCATAAATCTATGTTGATTTGTTTGACACTTCATGTACCTTTCTAGCTGACCATTAACTAGTCAGTGTCAGTCTTACTGCTCTTTAGTGTCCCCATTACTACTGCCCTGGCTTAGAGTGCCAAGGCTATTGGAGGACTGAGAAAGGGAAGGCAAAACAGAGAGTAGAACAACCTGGCAGCATCATGTATAATGCCTTTGTATGCCAAGGATTTTGCCTTAAATGAGCAGGGCTTCTTGATTTAGTACACATCACCACCCATAGTTCCAATTCCGCCCACCCCATATTTGAAATTTAATGGCTATCTGCCAGGCAATTATACTACTTCCCCAATCACTGAGGTAGTGTTATATCACAAACAGAAACCCTACTCTTCCTCCCAGAATTGGTGAGCTGAAAATTGTCACTTCTTCCCAAACCCCTCTTCCAGGCTACTCCACCACTTGAAACACTAATTGAGCTCAAGATATCTGGAGAGCAGTCAAGCCTATATCCTTCTATGCCAAATAGTCAGGGCTTTATATTTACTTTAGGCATGTAGCACTGGCAGACTGTGCCACATGAAGGTAGCATGGTTTACCTTTTCCATTATTATACAAGTACTATCCCTTTTATTGCACCAACTCAAACACTAGCATGTATAATATAAAAACAGTCCACTAAGAATTAAGAAATAACATGAAGCTCATAGTTAATATTTACTTAATCTGACATTTCCTTTACATCGCATTACTGTCTTATCTGAACTTGTATTGCAAATATGTCAGCTAAGCAAACACCTGATCAGTTTATTATATAATGTAAAAATGAAAAAAATACTGCATGCATCTTTATTAACTGATGACTAATCAGAGTTATAATGCCTGCTCATAGCCCTTGCACTTTAACTGACAATAGCTAATATCTCTTCTCAACAATTAATACAAAAATCGCCATCTGGTAATATGTGAGTGTTCAGTTGATGCATTCATGTCATGCCATTGAATGATGTTGACCTGAAAGATTCAAGCATAAATTGGCATCAGCTAATAATGCCTGAGTTGAACAATATGAGCATGACCTACCACATGACCATGTCTGACAGATATAATGCATAATGTACATTAAGGTTTAATATCCACTAATGAAGCTTGAGCAAATGAATTAAATAACCAAATGACCTGTTATTAATGGCTTCCCTAAAATACAATGCATTAGTCAACATGAGGTAACATCGAACCTTAAAAATGAATTCATGAATCATAATTGTTCAGTGAAATGACTGCATATTATTCAAACTGCTGTTAGTCAAAACCTGAACTAACGATGGTGATTAATGACTTAGGTAAGTGATAACTGCATAAATGTCTGAAATGAGTGATTAATAACAGCTGCTATGAAAGCATGTCAGAAATAAATAAAACATACACCACTCGTTAATTTCTAGGATGAATAATAATGGTTAAAATGTCACTGGTTAGCAGAAGAGCTAAATATCTGAGCTGCAGTTAATGTAAAACATGAAAATATTAAAGCATACTATTAACTTTACTAAAGTTTTAACATGCCGTTCTGCCAGGGTTTTCTGTAAAATAGACATAAACTAGCAATTGATTAATTTGTCAGAGAAACACTGTCTACAGTATGTTGATATTATTAATGCCTGCACAGAACATCTAATGTTCAAAGTGCCACTAGCAATCTCTTCTGAAGTGATTAATTCATGACTTGCCTTAATAAATATATACGAGTGAATAACATTTGGCCTTCTGTTAATGTGTACCTGAAAATAAATACTTTTTATTAGCATTACAAATTATGAGTAGTTTGAATATCTATGTCATAAAATGGCAGCAGTTTATATCAAAAACTACACTAGTAAACATTAAAGTGTAAATAGGAGATTTGCATTTAAAGATAGACATAGGTGTGTATGGTCATATGTGTTTACTAGGGTAACTACCACAAGGGCCTTTTTAAGCCTAGTCATGCATCGCAAATCTCTGACAAGTTTTGGTAGCCTTGATAAGTATAAGCGGGGGCTTGGGAGATGAAACATTTACAAGCAGGGGCCTGGCAGATGAATCATTTACAGGCTGTAGTATCTTGGACATTTCTCATTTTCCCACAATGTAACATTTTTTTTAAGTTGGTATATATAGCAGTGAAGATATGGGAGTAACATCCCCCACCCCATCCCCACACTGGTGATAGGAAGTTGTACCCTGCAAAAATGTGTTTAGTAATTTTTGTAATCAGAACTGCTGTTCTCAGTCAGGATTTTTCATCATCAGTCAAACCTCAGTCACAGTTTTATTAGGGAGATATAATTTTCTAGGATTAAAACTCATATTGTTGGAAAAATTAGAAAACTGCTGCCCATTAAACAGTGGATCATTGCCAGTCTTCAGAAAACCAGGAGAGAGTGGCCAAGATGCTGACTGGCTAACAGCAGATTCCATAAACTCTGCTACAACTTTTTGATTTCTGACAGGAAATTATAGTATAAAATTATTCTATTCAAGTTTTTTCATCAAATATCATTACTTCAAAGTCATCAGAAGAACAATGTCAAAAAATATTTTTTTTATTTTAATAGTTTCCTGTCAAAATTACAATCAGAAAATTTCTCTCATCAAATCCAAGATGAGCCATACAAAAGTAAGCTCTCAAGACTCTTCTTTATAGGTTCATAGGTTCATAGGTTCATAGGTTCATACTAGGCTATCTGCCCTAGGGCATTTATAAGCCTAGGCAGAGTGTGTTTGGCTTTCGCCACCCATTTTAAATTAATTTTGCTATGCCTTTTTTGAGATTAGTATACTGTGCCTCTGTCTAACTGTGACACAGAAGTGATAGCCGGGGTAAACCTACGATCTCCCATCCACTCATCAAGATTCCTCTTGAAGAGAGTCAGTATGGGACTCTGCCTAACCTGGACTGGGATTTTATTCCAGAGTGAAGGGAGCCTCTGGGTTATGAATCTGTCCCTCCAGCATGTCCTATTTATTTCAGTGCTGAGGTTCAAGTCTCTCGAGCGTAGCTCGATGGGATTTTGATTTTCTGAGGTGCAGCATGTCCATTAATTCCGGGTTGGACATGGCTTTATACGTCAGGCACAGATCGCCTCTGAGCAGGCGGTATGCCACTGAGTAGAGCTGGAGTTTCTTTAACCAGGCAGCATATGGCATCTGTTTGAGCCCTTTGATCCTCTTGGTGAGGTACTTTTGGGGTCTTTCCAGTTGCTGCAGGTGTCTGGTAAGGTACATCCCAAAAGGGGCACTGTACTCAATTATGGGCCTGATGAGGGATGAGTAAAGAGGTACAATGACCTCCCCTGATCTAGATGTGAATCCTTCATGATTAGGTGGGCTATATAAAATGTTTTTCTAACCACTTTGGCCACGTGGTTGTCAAATGAGAGATTGCTATCAACTTGGGTCCCCAGGTCCCTAATGACTTCTTCTGTACTTAATGGATTACCACCTATGTGGTAATTTGTGGGCACTTTGTTTTGCCAAAGGGGATGACTATACACTTTTGCTTAGCTTGAGGCCATGGCTCTGGAACCAGTTGTTTGTTTCTATGAGGCCCTTTTGGAGGATGCTTGTGTCAGCTGGAGAGTTGATTATGGCGCCCAGTTTGCAGTCATCTGTGAACTTGGTCAGCCACAGTCCTTCCGTGTTGGCCTGTACCGCCGAGAAATATATACCGAACAAGAGAGGTCCCAGGACTGAGCCTTGTGGGACGCCACTTGTAACTGGTTTGGAGTCTGACATGGCTCCAGCAATTCTAACCATGTGGGTTCTGTCCTTGAGCCAGTTTGCAACCCATCTAGTGACATAGGGGTTTATATTTAAGCTGGTGAGCTTATCTATAATGCCCAAGTGGGGTATTATATCAAAGGCTTTTGTAAGGTCCAGGTAGGCTGTGTGGACCACCTTCCCCTCGTCAATGGCCTTGGTGACTGTTTCAAAGAAATCGACCAGGTTTAAGAGGCAGGATCTGCCCTTAACAAAGCCAAACTGGGTAGGATCCAGTGTCTGTAGGTCCCCAATATCTTTATTTATGAGGTCCATGATGATCCTTTCCATAGCTTTGCAGACCAAGCTAGTCAGGCTTATGGGGCGATAGTTTCCAGTATCCGATGAGGCACCACCTTTGTGGAGAGGGACCACTGTTGCTTTACGCCACTCTTTGGGTACATATCCTGTAGTAAGGCTAAGATTGAACAGTAGTTTTATGTTTGGGTTTAGCTCTTCTTGGAGTTCATGTAGGATGCAGCCCGGGACACCATCTGGTCCCATTGATGCTGTGTTTTTTGCTTTGTAGAGGGCGGCTCTTACCTGAGCATCTGAGATGTCAGGGGGGCAGCACTCTGCTGGGATAGATATTTGCCCTTTGGTGGGGAGAAGTTTGCGCTGAACCAGTCAGCTAGGATGTTGGCAATGTCTGTGGGTTCGTGTATTTTTGTCATTTTGGACTAATTCTGAGCATATCTGGGAATTCCCACCCAGGTTCCTAACATAACTAAAGAAAGCCTTGTGATTATCCTTAGTGTTCTGTGCAATTTTTCTCTCGAAGCTGGCCTTAGACGATTTTATGAGTGCCCGTAGTTTTTTGCTAATACTGATCAGAGATGCCTTCCCTTTTTGGGATTTTGCTCTATCATGTAGTAGCTTCCTCCTTCTGTTGTATAGTTTGTTTATGGCTGGGGTCCACCACACAGGACATCTGCCTTTGGAGGATTGGGTCTTGGTTTTATTTGGGATTGCATGATCCATGCATTCCTGAAGGTGTTCATAGAATGGGTTTATAAAGGATTCTGGGGTCTGGGCCATATTTTCCACAGGCCT
The DNA here is from genome assembly GCF_019279795.1 of Protopterus annectens. NCBI lineage: Eukaryota > Metazoa > Chordata > Ceratodontiformes > Protopteridae > Protopterus > Protopterus annectens. Next base: position 385,061,559 of record NC_056735.1, on the reverse strand, counting down.
GGGGGCTTTGAAGGATTCCACCTTAGTTTTGAGGAGTGTGAAATTGCTTTAGAGGAGTTTTTTCACTGTGGTTTTCTGGGCAGGGGGTGGGGTCGGGATGTGAATATCCAGTGAGATTAGTTTATGGTCTGATCTTACCAGTGAGGGATACACTTCTGGTCTGGAGCATAGAGTCCCCATGTTGGTGATGATCAGGTCCAGTATGTTTTCCCCTCTTGTGGGAGTGGTAACAAGTTGTTCCATAGCATTTGAGTTTATAAATTCTAGGAACCTTTGAGCTAGGGTGTTGGAGCTAGAGTAATGCTCCCAGTCTATGTTTGGGTAGTTAAAGTCGCCCAATATAATGGTGTTTGGAGATACCTTCATATTTTCCAGTGTTCTCAGGAAGGCCGAGTGGGGTTCCTGGGTTTGGGAGGGTGGTCTGTAGCAGGCTATAAACTGGAAGGCAGTTTTACCCACTGTTAGTTGCACATGGATAGTCTCTGATGCTTCGTGCTGTGCCACCAACCTGGAGGTGTAGGTATCTTTGACGAATATTGATACTCCCCCTCCTTTTGTGGTTCCGTCCAAGTTTTGGGGCTGAAAAGCATGGTATGAGGTATAACCTGGTAGTGCTGGGGTGCTCTCGGGATCCTTGAACCAGGTTTCTGTTACTGCACAGATATCGATGTTCTCTATGCTAAGGAGAGTTTCAAGTGCGTGCATCTTGAGGTTTAGACTTCTGGCGTTGAGTAGCATTACTCTTAGTTTCTTATCCCTTGTAATACCTATGGAGGTGGGTTTGTCTTTTGAGCCTTGCCTAAAAAAGGCACTATGGGGGTAGCAAGAGCCTTTGCCAATATCCGAAAGCCCAGGGGTGACAGGTGCAAGCCATCCCTAGCGAAGCATCGTGGCTTGTCGAGCATGTCATCCCAGGCTGACAGGCATTGGATCCCCTTTGAATGACACCAACACTTAAGCCAATTGTTGAAATTGATCATCTTGTCTTCATATTGTGGCATCATTCTTGGTGAGGGTAGGATGCTACTCAAGGTCAGGGTCATACGGCCTGGGCTACATGCTCAGAGAGCTCCTCTATGTCTCTTTTCATGTAGTCCAGGGAGGTATGTCTCAGGTCATTCACACCAGCATGGACAATGACTGAGTCATATTTGTACTTGCCTTGGAGTGACCTCAGTGCTTGTGTTATGTGGCGGATCCTAGCGCCCGACAGGCAGCTCACCGTGACCTTCTCCTTGTTCAGCCTGGTGAGCGGGACGTCAGTGTGCCTGACAATAGAGTCACCTATTACAAGTGTATCAGGTGTGTTGTTTAGCCTTAAGGGCTGTGACTGTTTGGCACACTGGCTTTGTGAGCTATGTGTTGCATGTGTTTTGTTTTGGGGTAGCGGTTGCTTGGGCGTCTACTTTGGAGGTCTCTGCTGCTTAGGCAGATTTTTATTTAGAGCCTCTGAGTATGTTTTTGTGTGTTTATGTGTTTGGTTTGTTGTCATGGTAGGTCTATGTGAGACTGGAATTGTAGTGAGTGTGGTTTCCTTCTCCTCCTGACTGGTTATGCCAGTACTGGGTTGAGAGAGTTTAGCCTCCAGTTTGGCTATATGGTTGCATCTCTCACATGTGTTGGAATTTGTTGGGAGGAGGAGAGGGTTGTCTGTGTACATGAGGCAGTTGTAACATTGCCTCAAGATTCCCAAATTCACCAGCTGGACCGGAGAGGAGATTTAAGGAAGGATATACAGTTTGGTCTTGCCAGTATACAAGAGCTTTCCCTCAAGATGGACAAGATGGACAACAAAATTGAAAACTTCAAAGAAAATTGTACCAGACAAATGGAACAAATACAAGAAACATTAAATCAACAAAATACTCAGATCTCTGGTATAGAAGATGGCTTAAATGACTTTAAGGGAAGACTAACTGAAGATGAACATAATGTAGAATTTTTACTGAATTAGAACACCTTACTGCTGGAAAAAAAATGATGCTCTAGAAAATAATAAAATAAATAAAAATAATATTAGAATCTTTGGACTACCTGAAGATATTGATAATGACAATATAACAAACTTTTTAAATTCTTGGCTTCCTAAAGCCCTGGATCCCTCAGAATCGGGTTTATATTAGTACATCGAAGTATTACTACTTCGAATGTACTAATATCGAACCCTTTGCATCGAACGCTGAATATAGCAAAGCTGCAGAATATCGAATACTTTCCTAGGGAAAGTATTCAGTGGGCCGTTTCTGCAGCTTCACTATTTCCTCGACTATGGAGCGAAGGTTACGGACTGGTTTAAGGTAAGTGTGTCAACGAAGGTGAGTGTGTGATAGGGACCTTAGGGTTAGGGAGCGGGTAAAGTGAGTGCGCTATATGGACTTTAAGGTTAAGGAGCGGGTAAGGTGAGTGTGCGATCGGGACTTTAGGGTTAGGGAGCGGGTAAGGTGAGTGTGCGGTAGTTATGGACGTTAGGGTTGAGTTAAAGAAAGTGGATAGCTAGTAGTGTATGTATGGTTTAGTGTAGGGTTTTGTAAAGTGTATGTGTGTGGATTATGTATTCTGGTGTGCTTGTGTTGTGTGTATGTTTGTTGGAACAGCAAATGTTTTCCCTGGGAAAAAATTCACTGTTCTGAGTGTTCAATGTGATGTTTCGAGTGAAATGGTTCAATATTAGAACATTCAATGTAGTAATACTTCGATCTTCTAATATAAACCCCTCAGAAGCTATGTCATTTGGCATTGAAAGAGCACATAGGTCTTTATCTACTGCAACATCCTTCTTAAAAAAATCATCCCTTAGATCTGCTATCGTAAGATTTTTTTTTCTACACAAGATAAATAATTGTTACTAAAAACAGCCTGGACAAAATCTCCCATAAAAATTCAAGACCATACAATAAGGTTTGATAATGATTATTCTTCTGTGGTAATGTCTAGAAGAAAAAGTGTTTTACCTTTAATAAAAGTACTAAAAAAAAGCCAGGTTAAAGTACACCTGCTTTTTCCAGCTAGATTGAAAATATTTCTTTTGGATGAAACGAAAATATTTCAGGAAATAGACAATGCTATAGTATACTTAAAATCAAAAGGTATCATACACAAGGCAAAAGATATGGAATGGAGCAACAGCACTTTAAAGACACAAGCTAAGAGAAATAATTGGAAAGTGAATGAAAAAAAAAAAGAAACTAATAGAAAAATGACTGATTTGTCTATTTTTTATCTCTTTTCACTTAAAATACAAATTATACGTATACTACTTCCTTTATCTATGACACAGATCACCTGTTACAAATTACACATGCAAAGGTATTTTTTTTCAGTTTCAGCAACCATTAAGGTAATCTCACTTATTAATTATTTATGTCTGTATGTTTATTTGTATGTGTATCTGTGTGTCCATGTGTCTATATGCAGTTCTGAGTATGTAATACTATCCTTTTATACACATTTCATATATGTATATATCTTTTCTATGTCTATATATAAGTATTCATTTTACTGATCTTTCTGAATAGAAAGTGTTTTATTACTGAGTTGTTCTCCTTTTTTTTTTTTTTTTTAGAGTTGTAGAAAGATAGACTTGCTCCCTATTTACATGGCTTAGAGACTAAAAAGTGCTGGTGAATGTGAACAAATACTGTGGATATATATTTTGGGGTTTAAAATTAGCTTAGGAAATCTCTGATGCATATTGTCTTGAATTAGAGCCTTGCATTGGTTCTGCGATGTGACTGACTGAACTACATGCGATGGAGTGTTGCGTTTTTTGTGACTGGAGGCGAGTTGGCCAGTTCTGATGTGTGGTATGTCACTTTTGAGACTAGCGTTGGAAGTGCGATGGGACTGCATTGTGTTGTTAAGTTGTACAGATGGTGAAGTCTTGTTGCTTTGGGTTTGTGTGGTTTTCATGATTTGCTAGGTTTGTCAAGTTGGTTGGCATCTTAGAGGACTTATGTCTGGGTCGTTGTTGTGGTCTGTGAAGCAGTGGTGGCTTCAGTGTGTTTAAGTTGGTGGTGACCTTTGATTTAAATCTGAATCCTTGTTGCTATTTTCTTTTACTGCTTCTATCTTTATGGGTGCTTTTTTTTTACTTTACTGAGAACACTGTCGATTGTGTCCATACAGAGAGTCATGGAGTGAGCATGAACTATCAAAGATAAAGCTCTTACCTTGGCTGTTTTCTTGTATTTTGTTCCCACCACAAAAATGTAGTGTTTCAGGGCATTTTGGCTTCTGATGATGTCTATTGGTGGCATTTGTGCTGATGTGACCTTTAAACCGGGAAATGTTAAACATTGCCTAGGTTACAGAGTAATGTATGCTACTGCTAATCGGCAGTTTATGTATCTGTTTATAGGTTCATAGGTTCATACTAGGCTATCTGCCCTAGGGCATTTATAAGCCTAGCCAGAGTGTGTTTGGCTTTCGCCACCCATTTTAAATTAATTTTGCTATGCCCTTTTTTGAGGTTAGTATACTGTGCCTCTGTCTAACAGTGACATGGAAGTGATACCCAGGGTAAACCTAAGATCTCCCATCCACTCATCAAGATTCCTCTTGAAGAGAGTCAATGAGGGACTCTGCCTAACCTGGACTGGGATTTTATTCCAGAGTGAAGGGAGCCTCTGGGTTATGAATCTGTCCCTCCAGCATGTCCAATTTATTTAAGTGCTGAGGTTCAAGTCTCTCGAGCGCGTAGCTCGATGGGATTTGGATTTTCTGAGGTGCAGCATGTCCATTAATTCCGGGTTGGATATGGCTTTATACCTCAGGCACAGATAGCCTCTGAGCAGGTGGTATGCCACTGAGTAGAGCTGGAGTTTCTTTAACCGGGCAGCATATGGCATCTGTTTGAGCCTTTTGATCCTCTTGGTGAGGTACTTTTGGGGTCTTTCCAGTTGCTGCAGGTGTCTGGTAAGGTACATCCCAAAAGGGGCATTGTACTCAATAATGGGCCTGATGAGGGATGAGTAAAGAGGCACGATGACCTCCCCTGATCTAGATGTGAATCCCTTCATGATTAGGTGGGCTATATAAAATGTTTTTCTAACCACTTTGGCCACGTGGTTGTCAAATGAGAGATTGCTATCAACTTGGGTCCCCAGGTCCCTAATTACTTCTTCCATACTTAATGGATTACCACCTATGTGGTAATTTGTGTGCACTTTGTTTTTGCCAAAGGGGATGACTATACACTTTTTGGCGTTTAGCTTGAGGCCATGGTTCTGGCACCAGTTGTCTGTTTCTATGAGGCCCTTTTGGAGGATGCTTGTGTTGGCTGGAGAGTCAATTATGGTGCCCAGTTTGCAGTCATCTGTGAACTTGGTCAGCCACAGTCCTTCCATGTTGGCCTGTACCTCCAAGAAATATATACCGAACAAGAGAGGTCCCAGGACTGAGCCTTGTGGGACACCACATGTAACTGGTTTGGAGTCTGAAATGACTCCAGCAATTCTAACCATGTGGGTTCTGTCCTTGAGTCAGTCTGCAACCCATTTAGTGACATAGGGGTTTATATTTAAGCTGGTGAGCTTATCTATAATGCCAGAGTGGGGTATTGTATCGAAGGCTTTTGCGAGGTCCAGGTAGGCTGTGTGGACCACCTTCCCCCCGTCAATGGCCTTGGTGACTGTTTCAAAGAAATCAACCAGGTTTAAGAGGCAGGATCTGCCCTTAACAAAGCTGAACTGGGTAGGATCCAGTGTCTGTAGGTCCCCAATATCTTTATTTATGAGGTCCATGATGATCCTTTCCATAGCTTTGCAGACCAAGCTAGTCAGGCTTATGGGGGCGATAGTTTCTAGGATCCGTTGAGGCACCACCTTTGTGGAGAGGGACCACTTTTGCTGTATGGCACTCTTTGGGTATATCCTGTAGTAAGGCTGAGATTGAACAGTAGTTTTATGTTTGGGTTTAGCTGTTCTTGAAGTTCATGTAGGACGCAGCCCAGGACACCATCTGGTCCCATTGATGCTGTGTTTTTTGCTTTGGAGAGGGCGGCTCTTACCTGAGCATCTGAGATGTCAGGGGGGCAGTACTCTGCTGGGATAGATATTTGCCCTTTTGGTGGGGACGGGGGGAGAAGTTTGCGCTGAACCTGTCAGCTAGGATGTTGGCAATGTCTGTGGGTTCGGTGTATTTTTTGTCATTTTGGACTAATTCTGAGCATATCTGGGAATTCCCACCCAGGTTCCTAACATAACTAAAGAAAGCCTTGTGATTATCCTTAGTGTTCTGTGCAATTATTCTCTCGAAGCTGGCCTTAGATGATTTTATGAGTGCCCGTAGTTTTTTGCTAATACTGATCAGTGATGCCTTCCCTTTTTGGGATTTTCCTCTATCATTTAGTAGCTTCCTCCTTCTATTGTATCTGGGGTCCACCAGACAGGACGTCTGCCTTTGGAGGATTGGGTCTTGGTTTTATTTGGGATCACATGATCCATGCATTCCTGAAGGTGTTCATAGAAACAGTAAGAAACAGTTCAAATATGCAGGCACTATAAGCCTTTAACCAGAAATTCCCAGCTCAGAAGGGCAGAGTCCAGCCTCTCCTCCTACAAGAGTGCAGACCATGAACCTTCTTAATGTAAAATAACTGGCCTGAAGCCCAAGTGCTTAAACCAGAACTAATGCACTTTTAGAATAACAGACACTGAGCCCTCAATCAGCAGTTCCCAACTTAGAAGGATGTAAGCTACCTGTCCTGCCACCACAGTGCAGGCCACAAACCTTCCTAATGTAAAACAACTGGTCTGAAGCCCAAGTGCTTAATCCAAAAGACTTAGAATGATAGCTACACTTTAATCAAGTTACTACCAAGCAGTAATAAATACAATTGAATACTTTAAAGAATGCCTGGATTAGTGCTCAAGTTATACAAACAAAGCTAGATTCAGCAGGCCTGGATCTAGTCTATGCTACAGCAAACAAGGTGTACCAATTTCAGTAAGAAGCAGTTCAAATATGCAGGCACTGTAAGCCTTTAACCAGAAATTACCAGCTCAGAAGGGCAGAGCATCTTATTGTAGTAAACAGTTGTGTTTTATTGGCTCACTTTGATAGCTTTTTTGTTAAGCAGAGATTCCTGAGAAGGATCACAAAAATGTACTTCGTAGAAGCTAAACACATGTTTATGGACATGTGTTCTTCAGAAGGTATGGTGTTTTATATATATATATTCGAATATGGTATATAAATGTAGTGACAATGATTGAAATGCCCACAACTCTTCACCAAAAGTTACCAAGAGACTTATTTTTCCCTTCTACACTTTTATTAGAAGAATAGTCGTCACAATAAACAGTTTTCCTTGTCAGCCTTAGATTTGATATAACCATCTTGATTTCTACATAACCTTTTGTTAGAATAACTGTAGCCCCTCATCATTTACATGTTTGGAGATGGGGTTCCAGCTACCAGTCAGGAATCTTGTTTTGAAAACAATAAGCAACTACTCTGCCTGTTATTTAAGATAGCTTTGAGTTTTCACCATAAAATTGTTATTAAAATAGCGACGGGAAGAGGGCTTTCAGAATATTTGCTCAGCAAATGTTTTTTTCTCATTTTATGTAATAAGTCAGAATATGTGAGCAGGTTTTGTTAAGAAATCTTATAGTATTATTTTACCTTCTTCAGAAAATTGCAGAGTATTCAATGTTACACCACTCTGTCAAACATAGAGTAGTTGTCTGGTGCAGAACTTGTACGCTTACCTATATATCAAGTCATACTGAAACAAACTTGTCTACTCTATAAATTTCTTTAAACAATGTGTCTATAAGCTACGTTATATACTACCAGTATCTCAAACTAGCTAATATACTTATGTGACTCCTATTTGGAAAGTTGGCATAAGGATTTAGCAATAGTAATGGTGTCTTCACTTTTAAATCAATTACAGTCACAAATGACAGGTGTATGCCAAATCTAATTATAGTTGTGTTTGTTATACAGTATAGTTTTTGATAGGTTATATATATAATATATATATATATATATATATATATATATATATATATATATATATTTTTTTTTTTTTTTTTACTGTTGTAGGTTTTTTCATAGATATGTCCTACTGAAATCACTTTTAGCAATGAGTGTAGCTTATCTCTAAAGTTGAGATTTGTTTTTCAGCTACAAGGTGCACATCTGCAATAATTATTTATGGCAGCAATTTATTTAGCATTAATTGCTAAGTGACTAGAGACATGTCTTGGTTTTGGAATAATAGCACTCTAAATGAATGTAAAACTAACTAAAAGTGAAGAAATGTATCTTCAACTAAAAATGCACTTCAGCATTAACCATTAGAAGACATTAACACTAACAGGTTTTATATTTGAATATATCTATTATGTTTTTTTCCATATTCAGTCCAATAACTATAATTTTGTTGAAATACATTTATACCTAGTGCATATTCTATATATTTATTTTAGTTTATGAAACTAATTTGAGTACTTTTAATAATATAATTGCTTATCTTTTATCCTTTGAATCAGAAAATATCTTAGAAGTTATAGCAGAGGGGTGGTTGGTCAGATTTTTTTTTGTCTGTTACTGTTGAATGGATGGAACTGTTTTGATAGAAACTCTATCTAACCAGAGAGTGTTAGTCTCCATGAGAGTTGATAAAGTTTTTATAATGTTATGTTTGCAACTAATAGGAGTTATTGCATTATTATGGGTGTCAACAAAGATTCTACTTTTAATCCTTTCATATATGCCTTTAATTAACAACTATATAAGTATTTACATATTGTAAATATATGAGGAACTGTTTATAAAGTATTTTTCTTGTCTGAAACCTATGGATAACATGCCTAAACTCAATGACTTAACTTCATGTCTTGCTTTAACTGCATATCATTAAACATTAATGGATTAAACAACAGTTGTAAGAGAGAAAGTTTACACAAGTACTTAAGAATTATTAATTCTCAAACTTTTTTTTTTTTTGCAAGAGACTCATTTACTGCACTCAAACATTGATAGATTAAACACCAAAACATACACCGTGCTATCCAGCTCGCATCATACACAGAAAAGAAGGGGTGTAGGAATATTATGGAAAAACACTACACCAATATCTAAAATAATCAATACCTACAAAGATGATAAAGTTCTGTTCTGTTCTGTTACACTAGAAATTAACAAGAAATACTACACCCTTGTCAATTTATATTGGTTTCCCAGGATAGGAGTAAGGAGTATAAATAAACAAATGGAACAAATTATACTTTAGCTAAAGGGCAGTACTATAATAGCAGGGGGTTTTAATTGTATATTAAATGATGAAGATTCTAACTCCACAAAAAAAGAAGAATAGCCGCAACAGCTAAAGAATTAAAACAAATTATTAATTTGGTATAAGTTAGAGATATACATGAATTTTTTATCTCAGATTCATTTTTCTTCACTGACTATTCCCGCAGACATAGAACACAGGAAAAAAATGATAGGGCATTTATATCTGGAGATTTAATAGTTTAGACAAGGTTAAAACTATATCATGCCCACTTTCTGACAGTAATGCATTAACTTTCCAATTAACAGTAAAACAAAATTTTCAAAATCCTATAAAATGTATACCTGCATTGGTCTAGGACATTTCCCTGAATGCACATTTCACTGAAAGTCAAATTACTGTGCACTTTTCACTGAAAGCTCAATTCACTGAAAACTCAATTCACTGAAACACATTTCACTGAAAGTTATATATGGCCTTTTCCCCACTGTAGTGCAACCCTGGAATTAGTATATATAGTAAGGGGGGGTGAGGGTGTAGGCCCCCACATATTTTAAATATTCCAAACTATATACATGGATACTTGCAATTCCAATATATTACTCTCTTCCGAACATAATATATACATAAAATATGTGCGGGGCTATACCCCCCACACCCTCCCTTTCTATATATACTAACTCCAGGGTCACACTACAGTGGGGAAAAGACCATATATAACTTTCACTGAAATGTGTTTCAGTGAATTGAGTTTTCAGTGAATTGTACTTTCAGTGATTTGTGTTCAGTCATTTGAGTTTCAGTGAAATGTCCTAGACCCACCTGCATATATAACTAATTTAAAATAGTTTAAGAAATTTTTCAAAAGGAAACTGAAATCTTTTTGATTACTAATAATACGCAAGACATATCCTTGGTTTATGTTTGGGATGCCTTAAAGGCATATTTATATGGCAGACGTCTTTCTTGGTACACTTTTAAGAAAAAAAACAATAGGATAAAGATTTGGTAGACTTACAGGAGCAAATAGATAATTTAACACTGAACACCCAAAATACAAATACAGACAAATTAAAACAGATAAACGAATTGAGAAATAAATATTTACAAATTTTAAATCATAAAACTATGATTAATTTAGAGAGAATAAAAATCATTAATTACGCAGTCAATCCTAAGTATATGCACAAACTAGCCATAAGAACAAAAATATATAATAAAGCTAATCATATTAAAGAAATGTATTCACCTTCTAAAAAAAGAGAGTTTCAGATTTAGAAGTTATATTAAAAGAATTTAGAGACCATTTTACAAGAAAAATAAACTAGAATAATTTATTAACAGACTCCCAAGAAAAAATTAAAAACTTCATTAAGGCGTATACTAAAAAAAAATAACTAAAGAGCAAACTAATCTTATAGATAAATCTATATCAATATTCAAATTAAAGGCACATATTAAAAAGTTAAAAATAAATAAAGCTCCTGGCAATGATGGTATCCTTTCTGAAATGTATAAGTTAATGTCCAAGGATCCTTTAAATATACTACTCAATGTCTTTAATATGGTTAAAAATCTAGAAAGTGCTCCCCCCTTCATGGTGATATTCTGTTATTACCCCAATTCTAAAATCAGATAAAGATCCAATAAAATGTTTATCATATAGACCAATTTCCTTGTTAAATATTGATTATAAAATATTTTTGTCCATACATGCAGATATATTGAAACAGTTTTTATCATTTGTAATTGATAATGACCAAACAGGTTTTATTGTAAATAGGAATGTGTACGATAATATAAAAAGAATAGTGTCTCTGATTGACCTTGCTAATAAAATAAAAGAAAATTTTACTATAGTAAGTCTTGATGTTAATTGTGCCTTTGATTCAGTAAATTGGAAATATCTGTCACTAGTAGTAGAAGAAAGTAACATTTCTCATAAATTTATACAGCTTATTAATCTTTTATATACTAACTCTCTAGCATATATTAAAATAGGCCCATTTACAGCAGAATTAATAAAAATCACTAAGGGCACAAAACAGGGATGCCCTGTTTCTCCTCTACTGATTACTCTTGTAATTGAACCATTTGCTAATCTAATAAGATTACACTCAGGCATCAAGGGTGTTCCTAGATTTAAGGATTTAAATGTTAAAGTCCAACAATTTGCAGATGATATTTTACTGACCTTAAATGATTATAATAAATCTCTCACAACTCTTTTCACTCTAATAGAGAATTTTCAAAAAAAAATCCAGACTTAAAAAAAGACAACATTTTTACCTATAAATTACAGTAAACAAGATAAGAGTGAAAATTTTGTTAAATACATAGTTCAAGAAAGACAGATAAAATATATTGGGATAGCCATTGCAGAAAATGTTAAAAAGACAATAGATAGCAACTACGAATCTAGTTTGTTAAATATACAGTCTCTTATAAATAATTCAAATAAATATTTTTTTTTACCATGGATGAGAGACTTTCTATAATTAAAATGATTATTCTTCCAAATATTTTATACATAATCCAATCTCTATCCTTACTCCCCTCTAAAACCATTATAAAGAAGTTTAATTCATTAGTTTTAAATTTTTTATGGCTCCCCTAATACACCGAGAATAGCATTATGTAATCATATCAGAGATTGGTCAAAAGGAGGTATTGAGTTACCGGACTTAGAATTATACTCTTTTGCGTCTATTATCAAAACAATAATTCTTTGGTGAAATCGCTCTTACAGTGCTAAATGGAAAGACATTTTTGGACATTTCCTGACCCAAACAATCTTTTTCAGATATCCAAATTGATATTTATACCCAAATTATTCTATGTATTGGTTACTAAAAGAACAATTCATAATTAATCCTAATTTTAACGTCAACTCTGATTTTGTTAATTTAACAAGTACTCTTAAGAGCCTTTACAAAAATCTTATATATAAAGTATGGTTATTTCTTATTTTTCTGATAGCTTATACACAAAGTAACATTACATCTTCTAATATGTATGCAATGAATGCCTTTAAAGAAAATAACTTTATTTATTGGTCACAATTAATGAATAAAGAAAATGTTCATTCTGTACAATATATAATAGATAAATTTGACTTAGATAAAGATTTATGGTTATATGTTCAAAACTGTGTACAAAATGTTGAAGGAAGAATTGAAGTTATGCAATCATCTGTTAGAAAATCTATTCCCAACGTTATCAATATTTTGATGATACATATACAGTAAAATATAACTGGCAATAACTTATTATCTAAAATACATAAAACAATAAGAAAAGAAGTACAATATATTAAAGAACCATTCTGGAATTATTTTACACATATAATTAATAAATTCTCTAGTGAAGAAGACAAATGACTAATTTTATTGTCATCTAAATTAACATTTTCACTTAAATGGAAACTGTTTTCTTGGAAATTTATATATAGGTCTTTTTATACATCACATAAAATAGATATCATATCTAAAACTAAAATTGTCTGTTGGAGATGTAAGCTAGATGTTACAGCTGATTGGGAACATATATGTTTTGCATGTGTTAAAATTAAGCCTTACTGGGAAAATAACAATTATGATTTCTTACAGACATTATTTCCTGAAAAGTTCATTCTAACCAAATCCTTAGTTCTTTTTAATACTCCAATACTTGAATGTGTTACAAAACTGAAATATCCAATTCTGTGGAGTTTACTGTCGATTGCAAGAAAAGTAATAACAAGAAATTGGAAAAGCGATATCACTCCCTCCTTTAATGAATTTTGAAACATTGCATCTGAAGTTAGTCATTTGGAGATTATCACAATAAGAACAAAAACTACAAGAATTACCTCATCATATAATCTATGGAAAAGACTAAGTAAACTCTTAAACAAACTGATTATTTCTTAGAAATAATTGAAATTGTATATTATGTATTTACATATATCTTAGTAGTGACCCTTTGTAAATAGTTGCCTTATTAGTTGTTTTGAAAGTTGATTATGATTGTTGAAAAAATTATTTATGTTCTATGTTTATGTAATGATCTTAATTATTTAATTGTTAAAAAAAACTTATTGTTTATGCTTTTTTTTTTTTAAAAGTCTTAATAAAAAATGTTGAGAGACAGAAAACCAGCACTCTTCCCGTGACTGGAAAAAAAGTGTTTGCAAATGCAGAGTGATTGATTCTTTGATTTTATATCAATTATAATTATATATTACAGCTAAAGGATATTCACTAGGAGATAAAAGATTTCAGGATGATGAATCAAGTAATGTCCATTATTATGCTGCAACTCTGAGAACAGGATAGTCATTATATTATATTCTGCACATTTCCTTGGCAAGAGACATGTATTTGAATAATGATTTGGAAGCACCAAGTTTTCATCAGTACTACTTTATGACTCCAATGTACAATATATTAAGGACTCACTTGCAATGGCTGAGGAATAAGTAACTTTTTCCTCTAAATCACTCAACTCAATCAGCTTCTGCTACCAGTCCAGTGTATTTCTTAGGAAAAGAAACATTTTGCATGCAATAATTTTAAATTATGTCATGAATTAGTCTTTAAACTGATGCAGTACTGGATAATTTTAGGTCTTTTTCAGAACATCTTCAAAGGCCAGATCTTCCAGCAATTGAATTATTTGAAATTAAGGGTTTATATCACACAATCGAACTTCCAAAATATTGAGCACCATAAGCTCGAACTTGGAAGTTCGAAATGTGATAACATCGAATGCTCAGAACAGCTAATTTTTTCCCCAGGGAAAAAATTTGCTGTTCCTAGAAACACACACACAACACAAGCACACCAAAAATTAAATAATCCACACACATACACTTTACAAAACCCTATTCTAACCCTACACTAAACCATACACACAGTACTACCTATCCACTTACCTTAACCGGCTCCCTAACCCTAAGGTCCGTAACTATCACACACTTACCCTAAGGAGCTACACCTAAACAAACTAAATAATACACACACATACACTTTACAAAACCCTACCTGTAACCCTACACTAAACCATACATACTGTACTACCTATCCACTTACGTTAACCCGCTCCCTAAGGTCTGTAACTATCGCACCACAGTGGAGGAAATAGTGAAGCCATGGAACGACCCACTGAAATCTTGCCCTAGGCAAGATTTCGATGTTCCATGGCTTTGCTATTTTCCACTTTCGATGTAGTGGTTTCGATATTGTAGCATTCGAAGTTTTGAGACTTCAATGTTATAATATAAACCCAAAATTAATATGAGATTTCCATGTATTAGATTATGTTTATTAAAATATTATACTTTATGGATTATCTTGACTTGCTTAATTTTCCTTGCTTTCTATATAACAATAAAATCATAAGGTTATAGTCTTAATACATATCATCATAGTCTAAGAATTGGTTTGGATGGACATGGCCAAGATGCCAGTCTGATAGCAGCAGAAATCCATAGCTCTGCTTAGATTTAATATCCTGACAGGAAATATACTTTAATTTTTAGAAAAATCAAACTAAAAGTATACTAAAAGATAGATTAACATAGACTCTATTATTTTCTAAAAATTAATACATAGTCAAGAGAATTTTTTAATTATTCCTCTCAAGAAGTTTTCTACTGGAGATCTCAATATGAGCAGCTCAAAGAACCCACACCAGGAGAGTGCAGTGAAGAAAGAACTACATCTTATAATAACAAACATCCAAGAACTGTCACTAAAAACATGAGCAACTCTAAGAACCCACACCAGGAGAGTACAGTGAAGAAAGAACTACGTCTTATAATAGCAAACATCGAAGAGCTGTCACTAAAAATGGACAAATTTGAAAAAAAAATGGATATTATCAAACAAGAATGCAGTAAACAACTGGAACTTCGAAATGGAATAGTAAAAAAAATAACCAAAAAGCAACAGAAACACTCCAAGGGTAAAGTACCTTCAAAAACAAATAGAATATCCAATAAAAAATTAGTAGGTACTCCACGACTATCGAAGCAAACCAGTCCACTAATGAGATGTAAAAACAGAACTTTTATTTAGTAAACGCTTTCACGTCTCCACGGACACTTCCTCAGACTTCAACTGTTAAAAGGCTCATAATAACCATTTAAATATCTGCTCCAATAATCTAACAGCCAATCAATTACTGTGCACACAACCACATGATAGAGCTCATTAAAAAACAACAAGAAATTGTCATACTTCATTATTATACAAACAGTTTAAAACCTAAAACAAACATAAAAAGACTTGTGATAAATGTTTTATATATATATGTATATTATATATAGAACACTGTCATTTAAAACTACTTAACATAACTTACATTCATAAAAATATATGTTTATAACACAAACATAATAAAATTAAAAACTATAAATAAACCATAAGTAAGCTCT
This sequence comes from Protopterus annectens, assembly GCF_019279795.1. Taxonomy (NCBI): domain Eukaryota; kingdom Metazoa; phylum Chordata; order Ceratodontiformes; family Protopteridae; genus Protopterus; species Protopterus annectens. The sequence goes on along the minus strand of NC_056735.1, from coordinate 385,045,894 downwards.
AAGCTCTTATTTATTCAGAATATATAAACACATATATATATATATATAAATAAATACATTCAACTGGTGGTTACTAATGGATAGAATGAAAAAGATATGTGTCAATGTGGTAGTGGACGGTCAAGTAGAAAGGGCTTCAACAAAACCCTGTCATTCAAGCCATGTCCTTTGTCCTTTGTCCATGTCCTTTGTCAGCTTGTAGCCTAATTATCCACCTACCTCCTTCCTTCTCTGTATAGTTACTAACATTCCCCAGTCTTTTGGTAACATGTATGCGTTCCAAAACTAAAAACTTAAAAGTGTGCGTTGTATCATTCAACAAAACATGTTTAGCCAAAGCGTTCACTTCATTCTCCTTATTGATGGCATATATATATATATATATATATATATATATATATATATATATATATGTTCCCTTATTCTCTCTCTAAGAGTTCTATTAGTCTTACCTAAATAGAAATCACAACATTTCTGACATGAGGCTAAATATACCACATTGCGTGTTTTACAATCAGCATAGTGGTTAAACTCATATCTAATATGAGTGTCCGGATGTTCAAAATAATTTCTATTTAGCACATAACTGCATTGACTGCAGTTATAGCAAGAAAAGGTGCCTTTTCTAGAAGAAAGTGAACTTCTATGACCATCTTTCTCATAACATAGCATCCTCTTCAGTGACTTGGTGTTCCTATAACAAAAACTGGGGTGGGTTCCTGCTAGTTCCTTAATTTTATCATCTAACTGCAATATTCCCCAATTCCTCTTAATAACCTCAGTTCTGCTTTTATTATTATTAGTATATGGAATTATTACTCTTTTAACTTTTTTTATTTGACCATATTTCTTTCTCTGTATTGTTTGTGGGCCACTGTTCCTATTAATATATGGTTTTCCTAACTCATCTCGTTCCACTTGTTGTAAAGCCATAAGGTCATTCTCATGGTCACCTCTCTCTATCAAGTCTTTCTGCATACTCTCCATGACTCCTTTAAATATTATGTCTTCGCTTGTCAAGCGAGAACAACGCATAGCTTGATTCTTTACAATATTTCTATGTATATGTGGGGGATGCATACTATCCCGATGAAGGAGAACATTTCTTCTGCATGGTTTCCTATATATCTCTGTAATAATCAAACCTTCTTCTTTCTTAAGTAACACATCTAAAAACTTTATCTTACACTGTGACCTCTCACCTGTTAACGTGAGGAAGGTAGTTGTACTATTAATGTAGGAAATGAATTCATCTAAATTATCTAAACCACCTCCCAAATTGAAAAAAAAACATCATCTACAAATCTTCTGTAGTATTTGATGTATTTTGAATACAAACCATGTTCCAACACATAGGTGGACTCCCAATATGCCATCACTAAGTTGACATAAGAGTTTGCACATGAAGTGCCCATCGCCACCCCTGTAGTTTGTAAATAATAGTCTCCATCATAAACAAAGACATTATTTTTCAATACCATATCCATCAACATAGTGATTCTTATAATGTGATTATTGGTTAGACCTTTATGAAGCAGATATAACCTCAGAAATTCAACTCCAACCTCATTAGTTATGCTTGTAAACAAAGATTTAACATCTAATGTAACTATATAATCAGAGTCCTCCAAAATCCTATTGAAACTACATGTTGCCAAGGTTTCTAAAAATTGTTGTGTATCTCTCAATATGGATGTGGTGGAATCCACTGTGGGTCTAAATTGTTCTTCCAAATAAATTGATATGCTTTCTGTTAGCCATCCTTTGCCAGAAACTATGGGTCTCAGGGGTGGGTTATCTAATGTTATGTTATCTAATGTAAGTTATGTTAAGTAGTTTTAGATGACAGTGTTCTATATATAATATACACACACACATATATATATATATATATATATATATATATATATATATATATATATATATATGGATTCACTTCATAACACTGAAACTTCATAATACTGAAACTCAAAACACTGAAACCAAAATACTGAAACTTCAAAATCTTGAAAACTCAAAATACTGAAACTCAAAATACTGAAAACACATATGATGTGTAAACTCAGTTTAAACAACATAAATCATAACAATTTCTACCAAATATATGCAGGCAAGCCCCTGCACCCCATGTGGGGGCTGTGCCCCCCCTGATAATTAAATATATCAACTCCAAGATTGCACATAGTGTAGTTAAGTGCAATCTTGGAGTAGATATATATAATTAGCAGGGGCTGTGGAGGTGCAGGGGCTTGCCCCTGCATATATTTGGTAGAAATTGCTATTTATGTTGTTTACTGAGTTATGCATAATATATGCTTTCAGTATTTTGAGTTTCAGTGTTTTGAATATTCAGTATTTTGAGCTTTCAGTATTTTGGTCTTCAGTATTATGAAGTTTTGTCATTTTCAGTATTTTGAAGTTTCAGTGTTATGAAGTGAATCCATATATATATATATATATATATATATATATATATATATATATATATATATATATATATATATGACATTTATCACAAGTCTTTTTATGTTTGTTTTAGGTTTTAAACTGTTAGTATAATAATGAAGTATGACAATTTCTCGTTTTTTAACGAGCTCTATCATGTGGTTGTGTACACAGTAATTGATTGGCTGTTAGATTATTGGAGCAGATATTTAAATGGTTATTATGAGCCTTTTAACAGTTGAAGTCTGAGGAAGCGTCCGTGGAGACATGAAAGCGCTTACTAAATAAAAGTTCTGTTTTTACATCTCATTAGTGGACTGGTTTGCTTCGATAGTCATGGAGTACCTACTCATTTTTTATTGAGTAAAAAAAAAACAATCTAAACTGATTCTTGCCTTAGTGGAAACAGTAACTGTCCTGGATACTAGAGTGACAGAAAATGAACATCACAATGAATTCTTCTGAAACAAAACACCAGGCTGATTGAGAAACTGGAAGTTCTTGAAAGTAGAACAAGAAGGAATAACATAAGAATATATGGAATTCCTGAGAATGAAGAGGGTGATAACATAATTCAGTTCCTCAATAAGTGGTTTTCGTCAGTACTAAACATGCCTGAACCTTCTTTTTTGGAATTGAGAGGGCTCATTGGTTCCTGGCAAATCCAGATTCATCTCTTGAGTTCATCTAAGCCCAGGACTATAACAGTTAGATTTATTTCCTCACAAGACAAGGACGTAGTGCTGAAATCAGCTTGGACTAATTCCCCTATCAAAGATGGGTGAAAAATGTATATTTGACTACACCTCTACAGTCATATCCAGAAGAAAGGAGTGTGTTCCTCTAATTAAGTCTTTGAAAAAAAAGCCAATATCAAAGCTAAAATGCTTTTTCCTACAAGAATAAAAATCACCTTGCCAGAAGGAGTCAAGATGATTGATTCCCTACAAGAAGCAGTAGAATTTATCCAAAAGAAGAAAATACTGTCGGACATAGAAGAAATGGAATGGTCATCCCAGAGTTTGAAAGACAGACAACAAAAAATGGATGGTCTGTGAAGGAAGAAGCAAACAAAACCAAGAAACTAAAAGACAAATGAATAAATTCCTTCTAATTTTAAATGCTTTGTTTTATGAATCATAATATATTTGATCCTGGAAAAACTCTATACTATAAGGTAATGTGAATCATCTTTATTAACTTTTACTTTTCCTTTCTATATCTACTTCTAAGTATCTAAGTATTTAAATAAAATTCTCTCCCTTTCTCGCTCTCTCTTCTTTCTTCCTATTCCTTTTTGTTACTAATGTTCCTTTTCTTTCTTTTCCCCACTGTAAGTACCTTACATACTTTTCCCTTTTAAATAACTACAAATGATATATGTCTTCTAATTTTTCAGTAATAGTGTAATTTGACTTAATACCAAAGTGCATTTTTTTCTAGTGGGTCAGTGGTGGAGTAATAATATGTTTCTGATTAGTGTTTCTAACTACATGTTTTAGACGCTTTGTTTAGAGACATACAAACATGAATACAGTACATTAATGGTGTTTTATAGATGGTTAAATATAAGTGTGTGTATATATATATATATATATATATATATATATATATATATATATATATATATATATATATCATATATATATATATATATATATATATATATATATGTGTATGGGTTCCCTTCATATGAACAAAAGTTCATAGGAACAAAACCTGGAAGATCAGGACCAGATGTTCGACACTGTAGAACATCGAAACCCCAGAAGCGCGAAATTTAAAATCCCGACATTACGGGGTTGTGTTTAGCGCTTCTGGTGTTCCGATGCTCATAAGTATGTATGTGTAAGTGTCTGTTTGAGGGGTAGTGGTGTGTGTAAGTGTGTGTTGTGAGTGTGGTGTGTGTTTGTGAGGGAATGTAATGTGTGGGTGTGAGTGTGCCTTGTGTGTCTGTTTGTGCGATGTTGGAGTTATGAGTGCAAAATTTACATTCAGACATTATGGGACTATGATCTAGCAGTGCTGGTATTGCGATGCAGGTAAGTATGAATGTGTAAGTGTATGTTTGAGGGGTAGTGGTGTGTGTAAGTGTGTGTTGTGAGTGTGGTGTGTGTTTGGGAATGTAATGTGTGGGTGTGAGTGTGCCTTGTGTGTCTGTGCGATCTCGGAGTTTGAATAATAAAGAAGTCTGTGTGTTTGTGATGTTTGTGTTTCATTGTTTTGGGTTTCGTTGTTGTGAATGTTCGTTGTTGTGGGGTTTTATTGATGCGGTCTAGTTATTTTGGGTTTTGGTGAAGTGGGCTGTCGTTGTAATGAAGTAGATCTATATATATATATATATATATATATATATATATATATATATATATATATATACTAGTTTTTTTTTCCTCTGGTCTTTTTACTTGGTGGGTAAATGATTGAAGTGTTATAAAATGATTTATGATTTGAGGCAGCTGTTGTTACTTCTAAATAGTTGTTTTTATATGAAAGGGTTAATTTTCTCATGATAATGTTTTGTGAGGAAACTGGTGGCCTGTGTTATTGTTTTCATTGTGGAGATTCATGACATGCACTGACAAAGCAGCTTGAGTGTTTTTTTTTTTTGTTTGTTTTGTTTTCTGTAAACTCTAAAAGCTTCAAGATTTGATTTCCTGCTGAAAATGCTTTTTTCCCCACTGGAGACAACCTCTGCTGTGCATGAGCATATTTAGATACTTTTTAACAAGTTTATGAATTTGCAGCTTGAGGAAACAACAGTAATATCCATTGACCTTTTGAACTTGTTAAATGGCTGTATTTAGAATTATTTTCTCTTGAAATTCTGTTATCCTTCACTTAGATACTTTAAATGGTAAATAATTACCTCTGATAAAAGTGTTTCACTCCTTTGAAAATACCTATGTTCTTTTATAGATGCATACATTCTGCAGATTCAATCACACTTCTAGTAACTGAATGACATCAAATGAAGTAGGAGTTGCATTAGAAAACTCATTATGCATATCAACATCGGACTTCTGTTATATAACTAAACCTTTAGTAACTAAACAGGGGGTTGTGAGGCTTTTTTTGTAATACGTGTTATATATATATTCATGAAAAATGTTAGATAGATGACTGACAAAATGGTTAAAACAGCTGATGTTTCTTGAAAAGTCCTGGAAATATTGACAATCTTCTTAACTTTAAGCTTCTAATGTTTATATATACTTTGATCTGATGTGTTTCTGACATATCTCCTTATCAGAGATGCTATTATTATATGTGGCATATTCATATAGCTTCAGTTATATTGGACACTCTCATATAAATGCATATTTCATGGACTCAGATTTCTTTAGTTGCTTTCATAATGCTTTTTTTTGTTTTTATACTATATTTTAAGCAGAGATGGATAATTTGTGTCTTTAGATGTCGGAGAGCTGGTGGATGGATGGTTTAAGTTTTTAACTAAACCAGAAACTTTATGTTTCATGTATGTGTTTATAAATAGTTTTGGGTTTTTGAAAGTAGTGCTTAATGGGTTCCCTACACTAGATCGACATGCCACAAAACCGATGCCCAAAAGACCGACACCAGAAGACAGACAGCACAGATGATCGACAAGGTGAAATCCCAACAGCCGAAACACCAACATGGGCAACGTGTGACCATGATTCGGTAAGTCTGCGATAGTGAGGGATTTAGGGTTAGGGAGCGGACAGGTAAGTGTGCGATAGTGAGAGATTTAGGGTTAGGGTGCGGGAAAGGTGAGTGTGCGGTAGTGTCGGACTTAGGGTTAGGGTGCGGGTAAGGTAAGTGTGTGATAGTGACGGACTTTAGGTTTAGGGGCAGGTTAAGTGAGTTAGGGTTAAGGTGCGGGTAGGGTAAGTGTACGATAGTGACGAACTTTAGGTTTAAGGGCGGGTTAAGTAAGTTAGGGTTAGGGTGCGGGTAGGATAAGTGTGTGATAGTGACGCACTTTAGGTTTAGGGGCGGGTTAAGTGAGTTAGGGTTAGGGTGTGGGTAGGGTAAGTGTGCGGTAGTGTCGGACCTTAGGGTTAGGGTTTGGGTTAAGGTTAGTGCATATATAGTTGTGTGTAGTGTGTAGTTTACGTTTTGTGTGTCGGTGTTATGGTGTTCAGTTTTGTGAGTTGTCGGTTTTGTGAGTTGTCAGTTTTGTGATTTGCCGGTCTTTTGGTATCGGTGTTTTGGGTGTCGGCTTTGTGGCATGTCGGTGTAGTGTAGGGGATCCTGCTTAATATATAGATTTCAAGTCAACAACAGAAGAAAGGTCTTTCAGTAAGTAACAACATACACATTATAGTCAATGGCTTATAAATGTTTATCATTAAATGTTAATGGTTTGAACAATAATGTCAAAAGAGCTGGTTTGCTTAAATATATCAAAATGCATAAAGCCCAGATCATCTTTTTACAGGAAACCCATCTATTAAAAAAAGGCCTACAAAAATACTCATTTAATGGCTATACCATTCTGGCTCATACATGTTTTAGACTAAGAGAAGGGGCACTCTTATGCTATGGAAAAATACTTATACTATGCCAAGAATTATAGATACAATTTCAGATAACCATGGGATGTTAAGCATGGTTATTTTGGAAATCAGTAGGTAGTATTATACTTTGATTAATACATACAGGATACCAGGATGTAGTACTAAATATGTTGACAAATATCTGGACCTGATTATCTTAAATGCAAAAGGGGAAGTTATAGCAACAGGTGAGTTTAACTGCCTATTATCAGGCAGTGATACTTCTAAAAATGGTAAAATAAAACTAACATCTCAAGCCAAGAAAGTAAATGACTTTACAAATCACTATTCATACTGGTTTGGTACAGAAACAAACATTGATAAGGTCTTTATATCAAATAATGGGTCTGTATTATATGTTCAAAATCTGAAAACTTCTCTCATTTGATCGACTCCATATGAGAGAAGTTTTCAAACATCGAACATAAAATATAACCAACCTAAAAATAAAAAAGCCTACCTGAATCCTCGATGCAAGGGGACAAGCCCCCCCCTGCACCCCCACACCCTCTGCTACTTAAATATACCAACTCCAAGATCGTACTACATTGAAGTGAAGTGAAATATTCCCTACTGCGATCTCTGTTGAAACGTTTGTTGTTTGAAAACTTCGCTCATATGATGTCGATCATATGAGATTTGAAGTTTTTAAACGTCAAACTTATAACATAGACCCTCAAATAATATATATACTCAAAATAAGTGATGTATCTATAACGACTTGTCCAGTTGCAGTCCATAATGCTATAAACTTTACATTAACTACGCATACAGATGATTTAAGATTTCTACAGAGAATTCCTGCTTACATATCTAAGTTAAAAGACTTTAGGGAATGGATGATGAAAAAATAGATATGTTTATGGAAACAAATGATAATGGTGAAGTGACTGATACTATACTATGGGACACCTTTAAAGTTTATATACATATATATGATAGAATAAAATCTTGGTACCCTAAAAAAGGAGAGAGTGGGACAAAGAACTTTTTGACTTAGACAAAAACATAGACAAGATACAAATGGATGCAAAACCAAATAACAAAGTAGCACATAAGGAAATTACTAAGTCAAATCAAAAATACTTAGAAGTTCTGAATCATAAGATAGCCATAAACCTGGAAAAAATTAAATTACAACCTTATGCTGTAAATGCTAAATATCTACATAAAATAGTGGTAAGATCCCAAAAAATAAACAATCAAAATCTTATTAATGAAATGAAATATAAAAGTGATGGTTCAGTTAAGAGTACATCTAACTTCATGGGCATATTATAAGTTTTCAGAAACTACTATAAAGATATAAATAATAACACACCACATTTGGAGACAGATAATGTAATAAATACTTGTATTCCAGAAAACATAACTACTAAGGTGTAAATGCAACAAAATAGCATATTAAATAAACAAATAACACTAACAGAAATGAAAGAGCAAATAAAAAATTAAAAAGATAATAAAGCTCCAGGACTGGATTGAATAATTCCTGAACTATATCAGATTTTTCCTGAATATATAATAAAGAAAATGATGAGTGTCTTTACTATGGTTAAGCAAAAATGTATAACACCCCCATCATGGAAATATTCAATTATCTCCCCCATTTTATAACAAGGTAAGAACCCCAAATCTTGTGATTCATATAGGCCAATTTTGTTACTAAACACTGATTATAAAATTTTCCTGACAATATTAGCTAATAGGATAAAGAAAATATAACCTAATCTAATACATAATGATCACTCAGGGTTCATTCTTCATAGAAAAGTGCAAGATAACATTATTAAATTACTATCATTAATAGACATAGCATGCAAATACAAAAAAAAAAAACTATTATAAGCCGAGATATAGAAAAGACTTTTGATGCTATTAGTTGTTCTTATCTACAAAGAATTCTGATTGGTTTTGAATTCTCCTCAAATTTTGTCAACTTATTAATGAAAATGTATAGTGGGACACAAGCTTATGTGAAAATCAGATCATGTATATGCTCACCACTAGAAATCTTCAAGGGAACTAGACAAGGTTGTCCTTTGTCACCATTATTGTTTGCTCTTTCAATTGAACCTTTTGCTTCATATATCAGAAACAAGCAAAATATAAAAGGCTTTCAAGTTAATAAGGACTAGTGTCCTAAGATACAGTTATTTGCTGATGACATGTTCTTCACTTTGGGTGATATTGATGGTTCTTTGCACGATTTTATAAATACCTTAAGCAAGTCTGAAAGAATTCCAGGGCTTAAATTTAATCATAATAAATCCAAAACATTACTAATTAACAACAAGATCAACAAAAATCTAAGAGAGAATATCCTGTTCAATTGGGAGAATGACATATTAGAATATTTGGGTGTCAGTATAAAGTGTACATGGAAAGAGTCTGTTAAACTAAACTACAATAATTTAATAACCACCATTGGTGAATTAATCAAAATATGGAATAAATTTTCTTCCCAATAGAGGATAGGCTCTCTTTAATGAAAATGATAAGTTTACCTAAAATTTTGTTTTATATACAGGCATTGATACTACCCCCTCCCAAAAATGTGTTTAAAAAATTAGATTCCATGTTACTTAAATTTTTATGGTTCACCATAAAACCTACGATTACATATAAATGGCACATTAGACCTTGGAACAGTAATGAGATAGCATTCCCTAGCTTAGATCTTTATTCCAAATCAGTTATAATTAATGTAATATTACATTGGCTCTCACCTACCTATATATCTGGCTGGAAAATAATACATGAGATTCATATAACTGATGTCAGAACTATAGAAAATCAGTTCAAGGAGCAATACAGAATAAGTAGAGTTCATTGGATTTTAAGTGAATTTTGTTTATTTAATAAGAAGTTTGATAATTTTTCTTATGGCATTAATCAAATATTTAATAACTTTAAAAATATATACAGCATTAAACAATTCTTATTTTTTATATACCCTATAGCATACTCCCCTGATTGCCTAGATTCTTTCAACATCAATGAGATGCAAAATTTAAAGGAAAATAACTTGATATTCTGTGGGTGCCTAGAAAGGAGTTGTGGTGTTGTATGAGGAAGTCAGGAGTGTCAGAGAAGTATGTAAGAGTGGTACAGGATATGTACAAGGGTAGTGTGACAGCAGTGAGGTCTGCGGTGGGAGTGATGGATGCGTTTAAGGTGGAGGTGGGATTACATCAAGGATCAGCTCTGAGACCTTTCTTATTTGCAATAGTGATGGACAGTTTGACAGACGAGATCAGACAGGAGTCCCCGTGGACTATGATGTTTGCAGATGGCATTGTGATCTGTAGTGAGAGTTGGGAACAGGTGGAGGAGACCCTGGAGAGATGGAGATATGCTCTAGAGAGAAGAGGAATGAAGGTTAGCAGGACTAAGACAGAATATATGTGTGTGAATGAGACGGAGGATAGAGGAATGGTGAGGATGCAAGGAGTAGAGGTGACAAAGGTGGATGAGTTTAAATACTTGGGATCAATAGTTCAGAGTAATGGTGAGTGTGGAAGAGAAGTGAAGAAGAGAATACAAGCAGGATGGAGTGGGTGGAGAAGAGTGTCAGGAGTGATTTGTGACAGACGAGTACCAGTAAGAGTGAAAGGGAAGGTCTACAAGAGGGTAGTGAGACCAGCTATGTTATATGGGTTGGAGACAGTGGCATTGACAAAAAGGCAGGAGTTAGAGCTGGATGTGGCAGAGTTAAAGATGTTAAGATTTGCACTGGGTGTGATGAGGGTGGACAGGATTAGGAATAAGTATATAGAGGGTCAGCCCAGGTTGGAAGGTTTAGAGACAAAGCCAGAGAGGCAAGATTACATTGGTTTGGACATGTGCTGAGGAGGGATGCTGAGTGTATTGGGAAAAAGATGCTAAGGATGAAGCTACCAGGTAACAGGAAAAGAGGAAGGCCTAAGATAAGGTTTATGGATGTGATGAGAGAGGACATGCAGGTGGTTGGTGTGACAGAGCAAGATGCAGAGGACAGGAAGAAATGGAAACAGATGATCCACTGTGGCATCCCATAACGGGAACAGCCGAAAGAGGATGATGATTCTGTCATCAATATATTAAAAATAAGAGTATTAAACCCCCAAACTCTATTTTATGTAGTTTTGATAATAGTCAAGACAGTTGGCTGTTTATACACTCATTACGGCAGTTTATAGAAAACAAAATGAGAGTATCAATCAACCTAGAGACTAAATCTATACCTAGTTTGATCCAGCTTTTTATTAGGTGTCTTGAAAAGACAGATTATCAAAAATTAAGTATCTCACCTATCTATAAGATACTAAGAGAAGACACTCTAAAGTTTGACTCAGATTTTTGGAATTACTATGTAAAGATTAATGGAAAACAAATGTCTGATGAATCAAAAAAACTGTTATTGAAATCTACATATGGTACCTCTTCTTCATTATATTGAAGATTGTATACATGGAAATTTATGAATAGGAGTTTCTATACTCCACATAAAATAAATGTTATACTCAAAAACAGTGAAAGTAAATGTTGGAAATGTGATGAATTCCAAGAGGTCAACTGAGTTCACATGTTCATTGAATGTAGAAATGTTGTTCAATACTGGAAAGACTTCAGATATTGTTGTAAAGGCTTTATGGTTTGATAGCTGTCATATTTATTACTCACTAATCTTATTTAATGTTTCTGTACCTAATGTTATACCTAAATCTCAGATTCAGTTACTCTGGTCAATTCTTGCAATTGCCAGAAAAGTTATTACTTTGAACTGGAAAAGTAAACAAGATTTGATGTTTAAAGAATTTATTAATTTAGCAAAATTTGTTTGTAAAAAAGCACTACAAACCATTTGTTATAGAACTCATACAATTAGTCATAAAAAATATTGTGGCAAAAACTGGAAAACCTTTTGAACAAATACTTATAACTTCTAATGGACAAAATGATTGTTTATCATGGATGAATGTAAATATTGTAAATAGTTTTGTTATTGTTTTATTGTATGTGCTATATGTACATTTGTATATGTTTATAATGAAAACAATATAAAAATGTTTTTGGGAAAAAAAAGAATTGGTTTGGATCTTGGTTGTTGTATAGGATATCATGTGACCTACAATCTGAAAAATAGGCAAACTGAAGCACACTTAAACACAGATGATGAAATATACACAAAGGCACTCTATGGCTAAAATTTCCTTTACTGTTTGAGAATTGTGTCTTCAAGATCTATATGTAATTGTTAACATCTGCAAAGAGTTTAAACTGATCTTTGTGGGGTTTTTTTGTTTGTTTATGTTAAAATATCTATGAAAGCAATCAGACTTGCCTATAAAACAAAATTATTTTCAGGCTCACAGTGTAATGAAACTTCACAAAAATGAACAGTAATTAGTTTTGTATAATGCTTTGTCATGATTCATAGAATCATAGAAAGTTACTAGCCTATTGCCCCTGAAGCCCTTACAAGCCAAGCCAAGACTTTAGCCCATGTTCCAACAATTCAGCACCCTATGCCTCTGTCCACTGGGGACATAGGTGGAATCTCAGGGGTGTATTTTCTGTTCCTCATCCAGTTATCCAGATTGCACTTAAAAAGATTTAATGAGGTACTCTGGGTTATGTAGAGAGAGAGTCTATTCCACAAAAGGGGGAGTCTCTCGGTCACAAATCTGTCCCATCAAGTCCTATTAATGTCACAGACCAGGCTGAGGTCTCGCATGCGGGTTACTTGAGTGGAGCTTGACTTGCAGATATGCAGCAGTCCCATCAGGGCGGGATCTGAGATTGCTTTGTATGTCAGACAGAGGTCACCTCTCAGATGTCTGTAGGAGACTGAGTAGAGGGACAGGGCTTTTAGCCTATCTGTATAGGGTAGATGTTTGAGGCCCTTGATTGTCTGGGTGAGGAATCTCACTGGTCTCTCCAACTGCTGCATGTGCTTTGTGAGGTACATGCCGAAAGGTACATTGTATTCAATATAAATACAGTTCACAAAGTGCAATGCAGGCTTTGAAAATACTTATTATTAGTTGATTTCTATTCAGATGCACTCCAGACCTCTGGCTAAAGTCATCAGTTAAAAAAAAAGCCAGCACTAAACTCCTGGAATCAGGCAATCTTCATTTAATGTCCAAATTCAAGACAGCAACATAACATAACCGTACACCAACATGGTTGTACCGGTTTCAGTAAATCCTTCATCAGCAACCAAGCATGATGTACAAAATAAAGACAAAAACTAACTTCCTGTCTTGCAACTTATATAAACTTCATATAGGAAACATGGAGCGCCCTCTGGTGCATCAATAAAATAGTGCACTAGTTCAAAAATACATGAAATGTGTTACAAATGAACCCAGTTGTCCCAATTATATAAATGAGTATATAAACCCAAATATAACAACAAAAATATAACAACAACTATATGAATTGGATGCCTCAAAAATGATCATTCAAGCCAGGGGAAAATAGAGCCCCTAGTTTGATGATCCACATTTTCTCTTTATAAGTGAGCTTATCATGTAGAACATGGGATTGTACATGTCTGTCCTTGATGTGATCAATGACCATAAAACAAAAATTGCCCGTAGGGTGTTTAGAAATGTGTTCATATAATGAACTGGGCCCCTTTTTGTTTTTAATATCACTAAGATGTTCCCCTAACCTAACTTTAAAAGGACGGGAAGTTTGTCCAACATAGAAAGCTCGACAATTGCACTGGGCCAAATAAATCACCCCAGATGTACTGCAATTGGCAAAACATAATATATCATAAACTTGTGGACAATTTTGTGAAGAAAAAGTCCGACATTTCAACACCCTGGGGCACTAGGTACAATGACCACATGGATAGCATCCAAAAACAGGGCCTGTAAAAAGGTGAGCTTGAGTAATGGAACATGTATCTCTGTAATAAACCTTCTTGTAATGACTAAAGAGATAGCCCAAAGACCGCCCTTTCTGAAATGAGTAATGACACTGGTCCCCTACATATTTCTCTAAGACATTATCCGATTTTAACAGATACCAATACTTACGAATAATGCTCATGAATCCAACTGTATTCCTCCCATAAGTTGTAACCAATCTAAGCAAATCAGACTTGACATGATCCCGATTTTGATAGAATAATAAATCAGTTCTTTCTTGCTGATTTGCAAAACAATTGGCCCTCGTGATGTCATCCCCTACATAACCCCTACTTTTAAACCTGGTGATAAGATCCCTCCTGTGATGGTTGTATGTGGAGGAACTGGAACAAATCCTTCTAACATGAAGGAATTGGGACTTGGGGATGTTCTTGATGACATGCTGGGGGTGGAAACTAGTGGCATGTAATAAGGTATTGAATTGAGGAAATTTTCTAAATATCTCACTCTCAAGAGTGTTGGTGTCCGTTCTTTTTACCAAAACATCCAAAAACATAATTTCAGATCTAGAAAATGTCAACTTAAACTCAATCCCCCATATATTGCCATTTAGATACTCAAGGAATTCAAAAAGGAATTCCTCACTAGCTCTCCACACCATCCAGCAGTCATCAAGATACCTCCTCCAAATATCCATCTCGTTAATATAGATATTGTGACTGATGTCATAAATTACCTGGTCCTCCACATACACCATAAATAAGTCTGCATAAATGGAGGCAAAAGAAGCCCCCATAGCAGTGCCCTGTGTCTGCCAAAAACATCTGTCCTTAAAAAAGAACATATTGTGAATCAGGACCTGTTCAGTCATGCATACCAAGAAGGTATTAAAACCAGGCTTATAGATATTAACCTTATCCAACCAATATTGCAGGGTCAAAAGTCCTGCCCAATGGGGAATACTGATATATAAGGAGGTGACATCCAAGGTGCATAAAATCCAATGGGACTCTAGTTGGGTCTCAGAGATAATGGATAGGAACTGTGTAGTATCTTGAATTCTAGAATGTATATGTGCCAAAAGTGGTTTTAGATATATTATGAGGTTGATTTTCCTTGCAGGCAATATATCTATTTTCTCCCGAAGATCCACAAAGACCCTACATGGCCACCCGGGAGACCGATTGTATCAGGCAGGGGTTCCCCTTACGGACCCCCTTTCTGAATTCCTCATAATATATCTAAAACCACTTTTGGCACATATATGTTCTAGTATTCAAGATACTACACAGTTCCTATCCATTATCTCTGAGACCCAACTAGAGTCCCATTGGATTTTATGCACCTTGGATGTCACCTCCTTATATACCAAGTCAAATATCTTGCTGCACTGGCCAGGAATCAAACCTTAGTATCCTGCATGGTAGTTGAGAATTCTACTACCAAGCCACAAATGGTCTCCCATGATTCTCAGTCCATTACCAAGAAATGCCATTTTGGTGATGTTCAAGTGGCTATATATCTGCTCAAAGTTTTTGATAGATATTCAACTATGACTTGCCAAGAAGACTCCATTGATAGCTGTTTGAGTCTTAAGTTGCATTGCAATTGTTTAGTTTTTGTATTTCATTCTATAGTAGATATGCTCTTCTCTAAGAATATAAATACATTATAGTCCAATCTATGCTTGTTAAACTAACATGTATCATTATTTCTTTATTTTTTTTCTATCTAAAGTGATTTCAGCTTTTGGAATCCTTTCATTAAACTTATATTATGTTATGACTATGTTTTCTCATGCACAGTACCATCACTAAGATATTGCCTACTGGATGGAATTTTGAAATATCTTTGCTGTTAAATTGTCTGGAAATATGTAACCTGAGTGTTTTTGGAATGTTTCTTAGTCCCAACTGCCTGAATAGAGTTTAATTAGTTATATCACAGTTTAAGATATAGCATGTTGTGCTCTATCCATATCTAATATTGTTGATTAACCATTTTTTACACAGGTACCCCTACAATCCTCAGACTTGATTTACTCCTACTTAATGATATCACATTTCTTACAAAGTATAGCTACTACTGATTACTTTCACCTCTTGGTCCATTCCCCTTCCCCATGGGTCTATTTTTACCTAGGGATAAATCCCAATCCATCCTTTATCAGTTAGTGGTTTGAGCCAGGAAAAAGTGGAGTTCTACATTTTTTCTCTATGTAGGGACAGGTCCTTCTTCTATCTCTAACTTGGATCTCATCTAGGCAGGCTGTGAGGGCTGAATATTTTTCTTGTAACCAATATATGACAGAGCAGTAGATATCACACTATCCTCAGCTCTACTGGCTGACTAATGGGTGAGTGTTTGCCTTAAACTCTGCCTTGTGTCTACACATATTTGTAGACTCCAGTTGGTAAGCATACAATAAGCCTTTGCAATGCATATCCACATCTTTACATATGACTGTGATTATGTGAGGTATTGCCAACTATACTAGGAGAAGTAGGGCAGTGGATATGTAACATATGCCAGCACAGCTGGCTGGAATTTAGTAAAGAATTATACGTTATTTGAATATCAAACAGATTTGTACAGATGCTTGTGTGGAAAATGTATTTGTAAAGTTGCTTGTGTTAAAAATGTATCAGGTCTGTGCCCTGCTGGGCAGAAAAGAAATGTGCATACATTATTATATCTGTTTAAATGTATATATTGTAACATAGGATACTGGAAGAGAAGAAGTTAATCTAAATCCACCTGACTTTGAGAAATAGTAAGAAAATTAAATTACTGGGCCTAGGCCATAAAGATGTTATCTTACAGTTTTGAATGAAACTAGAGATGCAATGTCTGTAAGAAGCATGGTCTGTTAGTCTCTGTAGGTGGAGTAGAGATTTGTAATTGTTTCATGACTTCCAGAAGCTGCACCAGATTTGAGCAAAGCTCTTATGTGTGTATTATTGACATGTAGGTGCTAAATCCTAGCAGTTACTAGCAATGTGGGGGGGGATTGGAACCAGAAGTCAGATGATCATATGTATCTGATGTCATTCTGTACAGAAATAATGTTTAAATATAAGCTGAAACAGAAGTCTCAAAGCAGTCTGTTTCTTGGAACTTGACATAGACGGATACATCACCTACTCCATCTTGCCTTCCTCTATTAAGTAAGCAGGAATAGTAATTCTCTATATAAGTCAGGAAAATATAGTGAGATTAGTTAAGTACTGTTTTTTCTGTAACTGTTTGAATCTATTCATCTGTGTTATTTTAATAATAACAGACCAAACATATTCCATCCTCTGTAAATATCTCATATAATACCAATGCACAAAGGCAGCATTTCAACTGAATTAACAAACTACTGTCCAATTGCCATACTATCCCACTATCAAAAATCCATGAGAAATGCATTAACTCCCAAATACAAAACTACTTGCTAACTAACAATCTCCTGGCTGAAACACAGCATGGGTTCCGCCCAAGCCATAGTACCACTACTGTCCGCATCAGTTTATGCAATACCGTAAGTCAACAACAGAGCAAAGGTAATCTTGCCTCTACCATATTCATGGACCTCTCCAAAACCTTTTACATGGCCTCCTATTCCAAACTACTAACCATACTCTCAGAACTCAAGCTACACAACTCCATGCTATCATGATTCAAAGATTATCTCTCACAATTTCAGCAAACCATAAAATGGGAAAACAGCCTACCCCCCCCCCTGTAAACTTAGGTGTTCCACAGGGATCCATCCTTGCACCTGCTTTCTTCATCATTTTCATCAACAACCTACACAAAGCTACTCTCCATGCCAACCTGGTCCAATATGCTGATGATTCTACCCTAATATGCTCTGCCCCCATCACTCCAACAAATACAGCAAATAACCAAATAATCTTTTTCTGCAGTAGAAAAATGGCTATCTAAGTCACAACTAATATTCAACCCTAAACATCCAACTAAAGTTATTGCTACTGAACCAATTCCATTATTTAAAATCTCTTCCAATGATGCCCCCCGTACACTGTTGCACAAACTAATCTATTAAGATTTATCATAGATCACAATATGAAATTTGACAAACATGTAGCTCAAACCATCACAAAGGTTGATAAAAAACTAGCTACCCTCTATAGATGCAAAAATTACCTAACTTCTAAAAGTAAAGTCACAATAACCCACCTATTCTCCACTCCTTTGTATGCCTCCCCAATACTAATCAATTTAAACAAAGGTGATGAAAATAAACTATCTGCTATAACAAAATAGAAAAATTTGCCATTTATTCATCCTACAGATCCTTTCATCAACAATCCCTTAAAAAACTATCCTGGCTAGAATTACCAAACCTATTAGCTTTTAACCAACTTACAACAGCCCACCAAATCCTCTATCACCCCCCCCAAAACAGCCCTACACTGACTACTACACCACTATACCAGCAATCATCTACTAAGAAGTACCAACAAATCACTGGTTGAAATTGCTAAAAGCAAATATAATTCTGGAGACTCCCTCTATGCTGCTGCTGTCACAGAAACATGGAATACACTTCCTCTAGATATTCAATCACTAGAAAACATACATGACTTTAAGAGACACCTTAAGTTACACCTGTCCAACTCATGGACTTGCTCCTGCACTCACCCTGGCAATTATTACCTAGCCTTCTTACTCACACCTCCTCTCTCTCATCTAAGTTAACTTATTCAAAACTTCTAGCCTCCCTACAAGCAGACAAAATCCATATTAGTATTATTAGTAATACATACTCTTACAGTTTACTGTGAATGCTTGCTGATGTATCCATTATATATATTCATCACCAAATGCAGAGAATTGACTATAATTACTAGAAATATACACTACTGATGTTACTTGACACACCATTTGTACTACTTGTATAATCTTAACAATTTGTATTAATGTATATAACTACAAAAATGTAGTAGAAATGTTGCCACAATTATTATTATCTTATATTATCTGCATTACTATTGTCTGGTAATGTAAATGTTACCTCTACTTACTGTCTATTTTACTACTATATTTTATTACTGCATGGAGCTTTTCTCCTCAGACCTCCACTGAAAATGGGAAGCTCAGCCCAGTCAGACTTTTCCCGGTAAATAAATTTAAAATAAATAAAAATAAATAAATAACATTTCCTGTGATTGAAATTCTGGTGTTTGTTTTAAATAGATATTTAGTATTTTCATGTTATTTTATTATTTATTATTAAATATATTTAAACTTTTCATTGTGGCTGGTCCTTTAGAAATTATTTTAACCTTTGAGAGTACTTATATCTATTGGTGACACGTTGGCCACTCATGAAGCTTGGCTGTTTAGTAAATATTACCATTTGTATTAATATTAATTTCAGTCAGTATTCCTTGAAGGTTGTGTGTCAGGGCCGGCAACTTGGCACGTAAAAATCTACTGCCAATCATTAGCAGACCAGAGTTCCGCTGTGGCGACCCCTAACCAGGAAAAGCCAAAAGACACAACAACATAATTGAGCACCCTTGCAAGAGCCTTAGAGCTTTGGGGTCTAGTGGCAGGTTAACTACTTTATAGTCTGGACAGAAGGGGGCATAGCTAATAGATCTGTACCAGCCTTTCCCAGGTGTGTGTGTGTATGTGTGTGTAAAAATCAAATCTCCCAGTGTGTATGTGTGTGAGTGTGTGTGTGTGTGTGTGTGTGTGTGTGTGTGTGTGTGTGTGTGTGTGTGTGTGTGTGTGTGTGTGTGTGTGTGTGTGTGTGTGTCAGCTACTTGGAGCAGGGACATGAAGCACTGGTTTTACAGAAAGGGCACTGAAGGACTTGGCTTGGACACTTGCCTAAGGTCTCAACCCTAAAGCTGTACCAGTGGGGAGTTTTACTGGTGACCTGGAAAGAGACAGAGAAATTGAGACCCTGGAATACGTGTGTTCACAATGTGCTCTTAAGGGAAATTGTGCTTGATGCAGAGAGCTGTATCTGGAAATACTGGGTATATCCATTTTTGTTCCAAGTGAATGTCCCTTTCCAGTGTCAGTGGTGAGAATTGAGGCTCCTTGATTACTAGCCTAGAGTGGTGATTTCACAATGAAAAGATAAGGTGATCCTTCCTTTATAGACAAACACCTCTTGTAATCATTAATCCCCATCTGTAATTCAACCACAGAGTATGTATCTTAAACATGTACCCCTCTGCCCGAAAGCCGATAGAAATCTAAACATCATAATTCATTTTATCTCTATACAATCTCTAGCAGGTGTCAGGCCCACTAATCAAAATGAGGTTGCCTGGTGGTAGTCAGGGCTATATCCTTCTTTCCCAATGAATTTAATGCTTTGTTGACTAACCTTATATCAAAATATATGCTGACCTATTCTGACATTTGGATTTCAAAGGGCAACTACTAGTCACACCAAATGCATTTTATTTGTTACTCTTTTAATGATATAGCTTTATTTATTTATTTATTTATTTAAATTTGTTGACCGGGAGTGTCCGACTGGACGTTTGTCCATTTTCAGTGAAGGCCCGGGGAGAAAAGCTCCACAGTTAAAATAAACAGACAGTATATACATTGGATTACATAGTGAATAACAATTTACATAGCAATTACTTACAACATATTTACAGATGAAGAACATAGTACATCAGTAGACAACTAGAATCTTTATCTGTGAAGTCCATACCAGACATTAACAAATGTTACAAGAAGAAGTTTGTGCTGTATAATAAGTACTGGCTTATGAGCATCTGAGCTTGCTATAATCAAGGTAGTTAGTGGAATGGAAAGAAAGGTAGTGGTTGGATGGAGTGGATGATATTAGAGTGGGTGTTGCAAGGGCATAGCCAGCATGTTTTTAGTTGCGCTTTTAGTAAAGTTTTGAAGTGGGTGCATGATGGTATGGAGGTAATTGTGGGTGGGAGTGAGTTCCATAATTTGGCTATGGCGCAAGAGAATAGTGCTTCACCAGCAGAGTTATTGGCTTTAGTGATCTGTAAGTGATTTTTGCTGCTGGATCTTAGTGGTCTGGTGGTGCGATAGGGTTGGAGTAGATTCTGGAGGGATGGGACATTTAGTGGATGGTTTACTAGTTTGTTGGCGAGTGAGAGTTTATACCACTGAAGGAGGTGAGGGAGTTCAAGCCAGCCCAGTTCAGCAAGTGAGAGACAGTGGTGACTACGGTAGGATGCCCCTGTGGCGAATTTGGCGATTTTGTTGTAGCAGGTCTCTAGCTTGTTTAGATCACATTGCCTTAGGTTGGTATATATTGGAGAGGCATAAAGTACGGTGGAGATAAGGTGGGAATTTGCTATTGAAATCTTTGCTGCTTTGGTGAGAAATTGCTTATTTCTGTATAATGCTCCTAGTTTTTTGTGGACTTTTTTTATAGTCATGGATATGTGAATGTCAAATTTTAGTTTATTGTCTATTTCCACTCCTAGCAATTTGGTGTGTTCAGTTGGGTATATAGTGGTGTTGTCTTTTGCCGTGATGTTAAAGTGAGAGTTGTTTTGAGTATGTTTGGTGGGTTGGAAGATGAGTAGTTTAGTTTTGTTTGGGTTGAGTATTAATTGGGCATTGGATAACCATGTTTCAACAGAGGAAAAGGCTTCCTGTGTGACTTTTGCAGTTTTGGTAGGGAATGGGCTGAGCAGATGATGGTCGAGTCATCTGCGTATTGTGTGTGCCATGTTTGGTGGCAGAGGCTAGATTATTGGTGTAAACAGAGAAGAGTAGGGGTCCAAGGATGGATCCTTGGGGAACCCCTATGGAGACAGGTAGTTGGGGAGATATGTCATTCTGCCATACAACGGATTGTTGGCGGTCAGACAGGTAACTCGGAAACCAGTTGGTGATCGATTGTGAGAAGGATAGGTTATTGAGGACAGAGATAAGTTGTTTGTGTGGGACCATGTCAAATGCTTTAGATAGGTTCAGGAAAGTATCAGAGGAGAGATAGCCATTGTTTTTATGCTGAAGGATAGTGTTAGTAAAGGAGAGTAAGGCAGTGGTGGTGCTATGGTTTGGTCGGAAACCATGCGAGTACTGGAAAGGAGGTTGTTAGTAAGAAGGTAGTCTGAGACCTGAGAGTGTATGCATCTCTCTAGTATTTTGGAGAGTGGAGAGAGAATAGCTATGGGGCGGTAATTGGTTAGTTCTGTGGAGGGTCCGCCTTTGTGGAGGGGAATTATATATGATACTTTCCACAGTGTGGGAACATAACTTTCTGACAGAGAATCGGTTAATCAAGATGGATACTGGGTAGGCCAGAGCATCAGCTGCGATTTGTAGGTATTCACTTGGGAGGCTGTCTGCTGCTAATTTGGTGGGTTTAAGTTTAGTTAAGAGTTTTTTTTATGTTGGAGGTAGGTACAGGAGAAAAAGAGAAGGCAGTGGGGAGATTACTACTTGAAGGTGTGGGTTGGAGGGGAGGGGGGTTGTGTTGTTTAGCTAGTGATAGTATGGTTTGGGTGAAGTGTGTGTTGAATGAGGTAGCAATATTTTCTGAGGAGTGAGGGATGTTAGGAGGAGGGGTACTGACTTTACCTGGGTAGAGGATGGAGTTTATGGAGGACCAGAATTGTTTGGGGTTGTGTTGTGAGGAGACTAGGGCAGACGGGTAGTACTGGGATTTGTCCTGTTTTATTAGCTTTTTGACTCTATTGCGTAGTTCTAGGAATGTCTGTCTAGCTGAGGTGGTTTGGGTTTTGTGCCAGTGCTCCCAGGCTTTATCCCTGTTTTTCATTTCTGACATAGTGGTTTTCTGTAGCCATGGGGAGGGTTGTGCTTTGGTTCTGGAGAATCTTATGGGGGCATGGTAATTAAGGATGTTCAGGAAGGTAGTATTAAAAAATAATTCAACTGCATCATCTAGACTGAGGTACTTCAGAGGATGCCAGTTACATTCTTTGAGGGATGAGATGAATGTGAGTGGGTTAAAGTTTATTTTTTTACGTATTTGACGGTAGATGACAGGTTTAGCTTGGTATAGGTATTTTTTGAGTAGGAATGTTGGGGAATGATCACTGAGGCTATCTGATAAGCAGCCTGTTATATATGACTGGGGGCTCTTACTGACTAGTATCCAATCCAGGGTAGTGTGCTTGGTGGAGTTTTTATTTATCCTGGTTGGTGACTGGACTAGTTGAGTGAAGCCATGAAGGTGTACATGATGGGTTGGATTGTTGCCAGAACAGGATTGCCAGTCAGTATTGAAATCACCTAAGATTATAGTTTCTTGGGGGAGATGGTGGGTAGACCAGCTGAGGAGGTTTTCTAGGGGAGGGATGTTTTGGCCAGGTGGGAATTAGCATCCAATTATGTTGATGGTTTTGTTTTGGTTAATTTTGAGGTTGGTATATATTATTTCTTCATTGCCTATTTGTGGAGCTGATGATTTTAAGATCTGGATGTTTAGATGCTGTTTAAATATTATAGCTACACCACCTCCTTTTTTGTTTAGCCAGTCTACTCTTAGTATGCCGTAACCTGTAGGGAGTATTTGCTCACTGGTAATGTGAGGTTTTAGCCAGGTTTCTGTCAGGATGACTATATCTGAGGAGTACAAGTCTATGGTGGCATGGAGTTCATGGACTTTGTTGGATATACTTCTAATATTTAGGCATAGTAGAAGGAAGTCACTTGGCTTTCTATTGGCTGTAATATGGGAGAAGTTGTGGTTTCTAGTCTGATTATGAAGATTGGGGTTGGAGATAGTAGGGCCAGGGTTGGGGTGGATGTCTCCACTTAGGACTAGTTTTGATAAGCATGAGATTATTAGTTTTCTCAGTTTTTGAATGTGTTTATTTATAAGGGAAACTTTATGATTGTGCTCTGTGGGTAATAGGTATGGTGGGAGGGTTACTATGTTAAGTTGTAGGGATGCTTTATGTTTGAGTAATATAGTTGGTAGAATATGTGGGGGGGTGCATAGGGATGGTCCTTGAGCTGGTGGGAGGGGAGCTGAGTGTGGGTGAGACATGAGTGGTGGTTTGAGTAGTAGTGCAGTGGTAGTGGTTGAGTGGGGGAATGATGGAGCTTTGGTAGGATGTAAGATATGCAAGGAGAGTGCATGCAGTGAGCATAGGAAAGGTATGTTGTACATGTTAGTTGAGGAGGTGTGACAGTAGTGGGAAGATGGAGGAGGTAGTGTTGGGTTAGTGCTGTGGTTGGCTATTAGAAAGATGGGAGGGGTTTGAGTGCAATAAAGGTGGGACCACTGGGGGCGGTAGGGAATAGGGGGCAGGGTGTGGAGCGAAGCAGATAGAGTCCCTGTTAGTTGCTGTTATGAGGGGCTGGAAACAATCACAAAGCAAAGAAAAGTATGTGTTAAGAAACAATCACAATTGACCAAGGACTGCTCTGAAACTGTAAGTCATTTCTTAATTTCTCAGGTGGAAAAACAGGATAACCTTGTATCAGTAGGCTACTGTGGTCATAGTTTAAATTTACAAACACACAGTATTGATCAGTTATGGATACTATTTGCTAACAGAAGGGAATAAGAGAAAGTGGAAGATGTGTGTGTGTGTGTGTGTGTGTGTGTGTGTGTGTGTGTGTGTGTGTGTGTGTGTGTGTGTGTGTGTGGTGGGGGGGATGCTTACAACCAAAGCAGAGTGCTCTCCAGGGGAAAATGAATATTGGCTCAAACAGGTAGACACATACTCAAAGTTAACTGCAGCTGTTTGCAGACAGGTCAGACCCGGACTACGCTTTTCTTACAAGACTGTTAAAGGTGGTACCGCAGTTGAATACTTAAGAGTGGTGTTAGGTTCAAAGTTAACTGTAGCTGTTTGCAGACAGGTCAGACCCAGACTGCACTTTTCTTACAAGACTGTTAAAAGACTGTTTAATTTATTATTGCCTCATATCTTAAACAACATTGTGCAAAGGGTGTTTTATACTGATGTAGCTATATATAGCCTGACTTTATAATTTTTCAATTTCCTTATGCTTTCAGGTATGTCTCCCATCCCTTTTTATGGTTTGTAACTTTGATTTTTGCTTTCATCATTAGATAAGGTATAGAGTATCTTAATCGGAGCTTCCAGTTCCTTGGACAACAGTTTGTTTTGATGACGCATTCTTAGCTGACATTGTAGGTTCAAATATTCCAGTAACTAAAAGAAGTTTTTTGTTTTTGTATGGAAAGGTTGTAGTATTAATGTATTTTAGAATGGATTTGGATTCAGATTCAAGAAACTTGTTTCATTACAATGTTCTGTTCAGCCTAAGGATCAATAAAATCTGTTACTGGTGGTTTTGTGTATGTGTTTAGGGCAGCAGTGCAAAGAACAGAAATTTGAATGCAAGTTTTTGGATTAAAACAGGCAGTATAAAATGATGTTTAAATCCTAAAAGATATTTTCTGTGAGGTAAAATATCAACACATGATATGCAAGGAATAACACCTCATTCACAATCAACTTAAAGGAAAATTCCAGTATGGACTACAAAAATGTGTATCTTTGTGTTCAAAGTCATTATAACATATCAGAATGTTTCTTATTATATTTTTGACATGTTTACCCAAAATGCTTATCATGGAACCTGCCATAATAATATGATCTTGTTTGTTGACTTGTTGCCAAAATCCATTTCAAGTCTCTCCTACATGAGTTAAGTTAAACATAAGGAAATTAGATGTTTTAGCTCCTTTGTAATGCATGGCAGCAGTGTGAATCACAGACATCTGACACAGCCTCTGGAATCTGATACTTTTCACTTTTTACCTAAGTAAATCTGAGTTACATTGTTCTTAGAGTTGCTGTAACCTAGTCATAATAGTTGGAAATCATCATCAAAATAAAGTAGTTGAACTGCATTTTCTTAAAGCTGTCAGTTTGTGGTCCTTAAGGTACTGACAGATACTTTCCTTTCACTCTTTTCTGAGGTCTGAAGATATCACTGCAAGCCAGTAACTGTTACGGGTACTTCAAAGACTATGTATGAGTATTACAAACTACTTCTGCTATTCATCAGTGTTTGCAGTGGAGGATGAGTGTGTGTGTGCGTGTGTGTGTGTGTGTGTGTGTGTGTGTGTGTGTGTGTGTGTGTGTGTGTGTGTAGGGGGGGTTGTTTTATTCCGGGGATCACTCCAGTGGCTCTACTTGATAGAGGCACTTGGAACTGACGTCAGGCGACCTGATGCCAGGGCACGTCTATGAGCTAGGCTTGTAAAGGCTCCAGGGCCATTAGCCTAGTACACACATATGAACCGATGAGTGTGGCCAGAATGTTCTTTATTTGCTTAAATGTATTTCACTTTCATAACTAGTGCTATGTCTGTCCTTACCATATAATACAATAAAAATAGATACAACCTTGTGTTCCTGAATTTGTGTTATGACATGAAGTGCATGTCTTCATGCATTCTATTGTATTGGTTCCCCTCATTTGCTAAATTTTGTCATAAAACAGTTAATCAAAAGAATAATTCTTAAATACGACAGATCAGTAATGATTCTCTGTGTCCATAAGGTTAAAATATTACTGTCTATAAATATGCTGCAGTTACATAAATTAATTAATCTAATAAGTGGATCAGCTATGTGAGCCATCACTTTTATCTTCTTCACTACAACAAAGGAAGTATGGAAATGTCACACCACACTGTGTCATTTTTGTAAAAGTAGATTATGATATCAACAAGCCTGAGGATGGCCTATGTATCACTGTTGGCAGAGCTGGAAGGGAAAAGCTATAGATTCCTATGCGACAATGGTATATCATGCAAATGGAATCAAATTTCTCTGCTAAAACATGTGAGAGATTATGCTTAAAAAAAGTTAATGGTCTTTCCCTTCCTTTGATGTCAAGGAAAGGAGCTGAATGTTTTAAAAAGTATAGGCTAGTTTATAATGAGTAAATCATACTGAAACCATTTTGAAGGGACAAAAGAAACCTCAAGTTTGAATTAAACTGCAACTAAGGGTGGATGTTTTGTGTAATACAATCAGTTCCAAAGTAAATGATCCTCAAGGAAAGGAAATTTCTCAAATGTGGTACACAGATCACATAAATGCACCATTTGTTAATGTTGTATTAGTTCAAATGTTGTCTGCTGCACTACCATAATACTCCTGTTCTGTGTGTAGAAAAATAGACAGAAACAAAGAAAAAACTTTCATAAGGTAGGAATCATAAGAAGATAAAAACACTGAGAAGTGGTTAATGTGAAGATGAATTTCAGATGCTTTTAATAGTCTCCTGCATGTAAGAGGGGTTAAGGGCAATCAAAACCCAGATCTCAAGTAAGTGCCTAAGGGTGCAGGAGTTTGTAACAATGTTTTATGTAAGAACAACACTAGTGCCTTAATATTATTGTTCTTAGAGCTGCTGTAACCCATTCATAATGCTATATATTATTGTTGACGACTGTCTGGGTGGTTTGCGGGTGAGTAAGACGAACCCATTTGACTTTGTTATTGTTACATTACTTGATGTGAGGTAGTAAGGAGGTGAAAAGGATGGTATGTTGTCATAAATTAATGCTACCTGTGACATACTGCAGTAAAATGTATATCCATATGGAATATGCATACTGCATATCACTTTTCCACATTGCATTATGTTGGAAATATGTAACGTTTAATAAAATAATAATGTTTAATAAAATAATTGTTGAAGATAGACTGATCTATGTGTTTGATGGAAATATTAAATGGAAGCACTGCTGTTTCAGATGATAGAAGTGTGCAAGACTGTAAGAAATACAAAGGAAAAGGGTAACTCTTACATCACATGCAGGCCATAGACAAAGAACCAGAAACTGAAATATTCATAAATGAAGGAGTATCTCAGAAGACAAAGAAAGAGAGAGTGGAACCAGGCTGGGATGCCCACTATCACCAGGCCTGTTCCTGCTTGTGATCTAGGAGCCGGCAGTGGAAATCGGACACTATTTAAGAATCTTTAAAGAAAATAAGACAATAAAATCACAGTTTATATTGTATGCAGATGATTGTAAATTAATGTCAAGAAAATTTTGCTGTAGCAACAGAAACTATAAAAGAGACATTTAAGAAGTTTGGGAAAATGCCAGGACTCAGGCACAACAAAAAAAATTATAGTGGTGAAAGGAAGGGGAGAATAATTGAGGTAAAAGAGGAAGAACTCCCTAAGTGCTTAGGTCTCTGTGGTGAGAACACACTGAGAGAGACAACAGGAAGAAATCCAAATTAACTTGGAAAAAAGTATTGAATAGTCTCTAGGGAGGTGATGAGTAGACTTATACACTGCTAGAGAGAATTAATGCAACAAGAATAATGAAACTACTATCAATCCTCCGCCCACTCTGCAGCATGCATGTACCCCTTAGGGACAAAAAGCTACCACAAATGCAAAAATGCATGAAGTACTGGATCAGTAAAGGCAAGGAGAAAGAGTGAACAAGACAAAAATGAAAATGAATAACAAAATTGAGGTGTGGAGACTTCCACATATCCCTGGATATGCACTGTTATTTAACATCATTCACTGGATATAAACAGAAAAGAATGAAGTCAAGCAAAAAAACAGTAAAGGCTATTTACTAAGGCTAAATTCAGGCTAGTTGCACAGCATAATGCATCTGAGATTATCCAAGTGCAACTAACTCTGGGCAAGACCGCAATCCAAATTGTAGCTTGCTACAGACCCCCCACCATGCCCCAGGATTCCCACTCCTCATTTCTTGATACACTGGAAAGTATTAGGGTACAACCCAACACCCTAATAATGGGTGATTAAAACTACTCCACCATTAACTGGGAAAAATATTAATGTACCAACGCTTTTGCTCAACGTTTTCTGGAATTCGTAAATTCCAGCGCCTTGGATCAACTTATTCACACCCCCACCAGGGGCAGCAATATCCTAGACCTGGTCATTGCCAACAAGGGCTACTGGTGTTCCACACCAGAGGTCAATTCCTCATTGGTCAGATCCGACCACAAGCTAATCACCCTAGACATCCACATCCCGCCCCCACCCCCAATTAGGGAAACCACCATAAAAACCTTCTCCAAAGCTAACTTCACACTTCTTAAGACAGAAGTGACAAACTTCATGACACCCATGCAGACGGACAACAGAGGTACGACTGCTGAATCCAACACAAACGCACTTTATAAGCATTTACACGAGTGCATGGATCATGCTATCCCTAATAGAACCAAGATGCTATCCTCCAAAAAAAGGAAGCCAATCTGGTGGTCCTCTGCCATAAACAAACTCTACATCAGAAGAAATAAACTGTTGCAAAAAAGAGTAAAATCCCATGACTGGAGGAACTCCCTGGTCAACCTCAGTAAGAAGCTGTGATCCCTCATAAAATCCTCAAAAGCTAGTTACAAAACCAAAATTGCCACTGACTCTAAAGACAACCACAAAGCATTCTATAGCTATGTCAAAAATCTCAATGGCAACACTCAGATCTGCTCTGAGTTACAGCACAATGGCACTAACTATATAGAACCAACTGATATTGCCAACATCCTGGCAGATAGGTGCAGTGCTAACTTTACCCCCCTCTCATCCCCTAGAGGGCCCATCTCTATACCGGAAGAATACAAAGTTCCTGTAATCATGGCTGCACAGGTAAAAAACACACTCTCCAAAACCAAGAACACAGCATCCATGGGACCTGACAATATCCCAGGCTGCGTTCTACATGAACTACAGAATGAACTGGTACCCTACCTAAGTACCATGTTCAATCATAGCCTCACCTCAGGCATTTTGCCCACTGAATGGTGCACCACGACGGTTATCCCACTCCACAAGGGAGAGCCATGATGGACCCCAGGAACTACCTCCCCATTAGCTTAACAAGCCTAGCCTGCAAGGCCATGGAATGTATCATCATGGAACTCATAAACAAAGACATTGGTAATCTCCAAACTCTGGACCCTACCCAGTTCGGGTTTGTAAAAGGCAGATCATGTCTCCTAAACCTGATTCACTTCTTTGAAGCAGTCACCAAAGCCATAGATGAGGGTAAGGTGGTTCACAGATCTCGCCAAGGCTTTTGACACCATCCCCACACTCTGGAATTATAGATAAGCTCACTAAACTAGGTATAAATCCCTATGTCACAAGATGGGTTGCCAACTGGCACACGGACAAAACCCACACTGTGAAAGTAGCAGACTCCAAATCCAACTTCAGACCAGTGACAAGTGGAGTACCACAGGTTTCAGTCCTTGGTCCTCTTCTGTTTGGTATCTACTTCTCTGAAGTACAGGCTAACACAGAAGGTCTTTGGCTAACAAAATTTGCAGATGACTACAAACTAGGAGCCATAATCGAAACTCCTAACAATGTGGACATACTACAAATGGGCCTCACTGATACAAATGCCTGGTGTCAAAGCCATGGCCTGAAGCTCAATGCCAAAAAGTGTATTGTCATCCCCTTTGGTAAAAACTCTGTACCCATGAACTACCACATAAGTGGTAGTCTACTTAAAGCCAAAAGTGTGATAAGAGACCTTGGGACACAGGTGGACAGTAGCCTCTCCTTTGATAATCACATCACCACAGTGGTCAGGAAATCCTTCTATGTGGCTCACCTCATCACAAAAGGTTTCTCATCCAGAAAAAAGAGATCATTGTTCCCCTCTACTCATCACTCATTAGACCCATTATAGAGTACAATGCCCCTTTTGGTATGTACCTCACAAGACATCTACAACAATTGGAAAAGCCACAGAAATACCTCACAAAGAGGATTACTGGCCTCAAACAGATGCCCTAAGCAGACCGTCTCAAAAATCTCCAGCTTTACTCCATCACATATCGCCTACTCAAATGCGATCTCTTCCTAGCATACAAAGCTATGTTAAACCCAGAGCTGTTGGGCATGCTCCACTTAAAGAAATCCCAATCCCTCCGAGCTACATGCTCTAGGGACCTAAACCATGTCACCACAATAAACAACATGCTGGAGAGATAGGTTCCTGTCCCAGAGACTTCCCATACTCTGGAACAGACTACCTATCTATGTCAAACTGAGCTCCTCATTAGCACTCTTCAAGAAAAATCTTGTTGATTGGATGAGAAATAGGAAATTCACCCCAAGGATTACTTCTGTGGCTCTGCTCAACAGGGGCACAGGAAAATAATTTTCTTGGGTGGTGAAAGCCAGGGTACCTTTTTGACTAGGTTTATATAGGCCCCAGGGCTAATAGCCTAGTACATACCTATGAACCTATAAAGGAGAGGGAGATGTGAGGAAGCTCACTGAAAGGTATGAATGAATCAGCACTAAAAGAATTTGGGATGCAATATATGTAACATAAGGGTGGAAGTAAAGACTGGGAAGAAAAATCGTGAAGTTTAGAAATCAGATAGCTCGAGTGAAAGATTTGTTATGCAGAGAAAATGATGCTGGGGAAAGTTTTAAAACAATGTTGGAATTAATACAAAAATACAGAGTGCCAGAAGCCCCAAGGTGAAAATACTTGGTACTGAGGAAAATGTGGAAAAGAATATAGGAAGGCAATAGGAAAAAGGAAAATACAGGAAGGGAGGGCAAAAGGAAAGTGGATGGCACCCTGGAGGAAGTTTAAAAGGTTAGAGAAGCAAAGGACAAAATAGATCTATGAATCACTAATGAAAAGAAGAGATAAGGATGCAAAAGAAAGAAACAAGAGAATGAACTGGAAAAGGGAAGAAGGATTCAAGGGAGCTGCACTATGCTGGTGAAAGACAATTCAGGCAGTGGGGCACATGCAGAAAGTACACAGAGCAGGAGAGCAAAGCCTGAGATTACCACATAGGTGGTATCTAACCCACATCAGATTGGCAATGGAAAACACGAAAGAGGATAGTAGATGCTGGTGTATGAGGTGAATAAGACAAGAGTGCTACACAGGTTTGGGGACTGTGGCTGGGCACAAGAAGACTGGAAGCAGGCACAAAAGTTTGGGGGAGACATATTTCAAAAGGAAGCAGAGCATATGTAGGAATTATCTGCATGGGGCAAAAAAAAAAAGATAAAAGCATCTGGAGAGAAAGAGAACTGAACATTATTAGACTGCTGAGTACAGAAGTTAAAACCATTATCACTCAAAACTGGAAGGAAACAAAAAGAGTACAGGAGAATGAATTTTACAACAGGTTCCTGGGTATGTGGAGAGATGGGAGATAATAACTATTATGAAGAAAGGAGTGTGTAGGGGGTGAATATGAAAAAAAGCTATGGAAATAGGCATTAGAATACTACAAAAGTGAAAATCATAACAGTACTGCAAGAGTGAAAATCATACCAGGAAAAAAGGAGAAAGTGAAACCAACGGGAAACCAAGGGGGATAGAGATGGGGTAGGAAATAAAGCAGCCAATCACTGATAAGATATGGTGCACCTTGCATGAGTACGGTATGCAAATCTAATATACTGTATGGAGTTAATAAAGTTTTAAAAAATGCACCAGTCTTGGCAGAACAAAAAAAGATCAATTTGCTCATAAGTGGCTCCTGGTGATGGTCTTTCTTTCTTTCTTTCTTTCTTTCTTTCTTTCTTTCTTTCTTTCTTTCTTTCTTTTCCTCTTTCTGTCTTTTTTTTTCCATTGGTCTAGGATATGATGCTCACTTTCAATGGCAGAAGTCCTGGGATCAAATGCCACAAAAATCTGATATTTTCCCAACCAATAGAATAAGTTCCAACTGCACGTCTAACAAAGTGCTGCTTTGGCTTCCTTTAAGGCCAGCCTAGAGGACTGGATAGGTAGTCACACATTTACAAGGCTAGCATCTATTGCCCTGCTCAGTTTGAGAGGGGAGTAGGAGTAAGTGCTCTAAAAATGTGACAAGTGCTTCAGGTATGTCTGCTTAAAGATATACATGACTCGGCATCGTATGGTCACTAGGATCACTTGTCTGGTATTGTTCCTACTTTCTGATGATTTGTCTTAGGATTGTACAACTTTTTCAGTCATTTTGAATCTCCATTTTGGATTATTAATATAAAATAACATAAGTAAACTAAGCCCAACTCCAGAAATAATATATCACATTATACATGTTATACATAACAATGGCCATACAAATACTCTATTATTCAAATTACTTATACATAACCTTACATTTTGAAACCATAACTCTTGTTTTAACTAGCTATCACAAAACATTTTATTAGTATAAATAACCATTTAATGAAGGAGCAAGTCCACTCAACATAATGCTCATTCATATGTATAAAAAATAACTAATTAAGCTCAGCTGTGAACATTTCTAATTTAAGTATATACATCCCATCAATATTTTATAAGTTTCAACAATGTGGTTTCTAAAATGTCTCCAGCTTTGGTCAGGGGCTTTATTATTTCTATTGAAATTTTTGTGTAACACTCTTATGTTTATGTAAACCTTAGCAAAAATTCCCACTCCTTATATGTAAAACATTTCTCAATTTCCTAGTTATATTGATATTTTCAAAATGCCCTTAATTTTAATGAAAGATGCAGCTGTTACTTATATGATAATACTAAAAATCATGTTCTAAAATATCACAAGTGCTGTGAATAAAAGACTCAGAGCCTCAATTATCCAAGCTAAATATGAAAAAATGTATGTGCAAAATTGCCAATTACCTTCCTGAAAGAATTCAAAACCAATTCAACAAATAAATCCACAAAAATGAGTGTAGAGGAGGCAGACCACTTCTTAAAACCACCAAGCACGTTTTTTATTTGATAAACAATAAAATATATAAGCGCTTTCGTCTCAATATTCCAAAATTACAGAGACTTCATCAGATACAAATTTTAAAACAGCCCAGTTTGTTTTAAACCCTGTAAGGATGACATCATATCCTGAAACAGACTTAAAAAGTTTAAAGCAACAGTATGTCCTAAAACAAAGTCAGATAGCAGCAGTATTCAAGTTCAAAAATATATATCATGCATATTTTAAAAACATTTAAACAATATAATAAAACCAATCCATTTAATATAATATAATTAAATATAGCATTCTATTACCCCAGTAAATGTGCTAATAAAAGATAAACAAATAAAATTGTAAAACAGTAAAAATAATAGGTTCATAGGTTCATACTAGGCTATCTGCCCTAGGGCATTTATAAGCCTAGCCAGAATGTGTTTGGCTTTCGCCACCCATTTTAAATTTATTTTGCTATGCCCTTTTTCGAGGTTAGTATACTGTGCCTCTGTCTAACAGTGACACAGAAGTGATAATGAAAGGTAAATAAACAGCTTCCGCTAGGAATTGAACCCAGAACCTTCTATGCATGAAGCAAGTGTAACAACCACTACACTATTACCTTCACATACCCTAATACTGGATTGGTTTTATTATATTGTTTAAATTTTTTGATGAAGTCTCTGTAATTTTGGAATATTGAGATGAAAGCGCTTATATATTTTATTGTTTATTAAATAAAAAACATGCTTGGTCGTTTTAAGAAGTGGTCTGCCTCCTCTACACTCAATTACCTTCCTGGAAATACAATGATAATCTAAGAATCCATCACTGGTATTAAGCTCTTCACATGATACCCAGGTGTAACATACAAAGCCTAATCAGAAACTGTAATCAGCCTGCATTAACACTTTTAATTATTCCATTTTCAACATACCTGTAAAATAACAATTACTCTTTTGCTAGGATATCTAACTAATGAACAGATAGCAATGTAAAACATCCTACTGTAAAATAACATCTGATTCTAAATCCTTTTGTGTAGCATCTAGTAACCTATGTAATCTAACTTCAAATATAATTATCATTTTAATTTCTTATTTCTATACTGCCTATTTATATGAATGAACACAATTATCATTATACATGATAGCTTAATTGTTTGGGTTTCTAATAATATCTAAAACCTTACTTCAAAACATAATTTCTAACGACATTGACAAACTGTTGGACATGAAATCTGTTATAATACTAATACTAGCCCTGATGTTCTCAGTCATGAAGTCATACAATAAATGTCTGTAAATAAAAAGAAGAAATTACATACCGGTTCAAAGTCTGTCTTGATATCCACAGTCTTCATTTCCAGATTCCAAAATTCACTCACATATCATGGTATCTCAAAAATGTATAGTCATATTGTCAATGGAATACTACATAAATGTGAAACTACAAACCAGACAATGTCCATCAAAATGCAAATCTTCATTTTTGTAAAAGTTGTTCACAATCTATCAGACCCCAATCCCACTGTAAGTAATAAAACTGGCTGTAGCTGCCCAGGAACCTCATTCTAGTGAATTATTGAAGAACACTAGCCTAACTACCCAAATCACATTTCTGAAAGAAGCCAGGGACACCAAGCCTTTAGTTTTGTCTTCATTCTGTGTGCACCATGCTTTTCCTTTATTTTAATATGTTTAAGCATACAACAGGACTGCTAGATGCTCTTATATCATGTTCTTCAGACTCAAAATCCAGTTCATGGGGTAAACTTCATATCCACACATCACACACTGAGAGCTGACAAATAGCTGAATGCCTGTTTGAAAGAAAAAAAATCAGTTTAGCAAAGGACAGTTAACAATTGGTCTTGAGTCTGTGGTACTCTTCAATAGCCTCTATGACATGGTATCTCCCCAACAGAGTAGTTTGAAAAAAGTCATGAGTAACATGAAATGGACGTTCCTCTTATCTTTCCTTTCATTGCCAAGTCTGTCATAAGACTTGCAATCTGT
This sequence comes from Protopterus annectens, assembly GCF_019279795.1. Lineage (NCBI taxonomy): Eukaryota > Metazoa > Chordata > Ceratodontiformes > Protopteridae > Protopterus > Protopterus annectens. The sequence continues at coordinate 385,010,363 of NC_056735.1, read as the reverse complement.
TGTACCATAATTCAAACTGCACTGAAATCACTGTAGGCTTCCCAAGAGTTCTGTCAGCATCAATCAATTACACTCAATAAGCATTCTGTCTGCCAAGAAACCTCTCAGTGACCCCACTCCAAAGAGTCTGCATGTTTTTTACAGATCCCAAGCAGATTGAACTTTCTTTGACCTCCAATATGCCACTCAGTCTTAACTTTCATCCAAGATCTTTATCCCCCAAAACAGCCAGTTGTTTACCAATTTAAAATACTCCATTTGTAAGTCGCAGCTGCTTTAGCTTGTATTTCCTTACTGCTCTGCCTTAAGGACAAGATGACATCATATAAAACACTCACAACCACCATTCTTGGCGCTCATTAATTGTATAGTATATTCAGTCATATGCTGCTAAGTTGTCATAACTCAGGCATGATTACATCAAGCCTATTCCAAAATCTTTTGACCAAAATATGTATCACAATTTTTCAAACTCTGCATAGGCAGGACCAAATCACAGCAGCTGATCATGCCCTTCTTATCTTCCTCAATTAACAACTCTTCTTCAATATTTCCCAATTTTCTCACTCAATACAAATTCACAATAATTATCTAAATATCTGGAAACAAATGCAAGCCTGTTTAATCAGGTTAACTAATAATCTAGGCCAATTACCACAACAGATATTGAGTGACTAAAGGATGTGGCCAAATTGTTAAAGCACTGTATGATTTCTATCAGAATATAGTTTTGAATGCAAAGTGTCCACCCTAAATTAACTATGAAATGTATATGAACATAGAACAGATGAGGTCAGAGGTGAATATTTGTTTTACATCTGTGTTTTTAGAGGGTATCAACAGTATGTCATTTACCTTAACTCTGATATAACTTTCTGATTAGTGACAATTGAACCATTTATGGAGTTCTTAACATATCTAAGGCTACAATAGTGTATAAGTGTTGTTTGTCCAAACTAATGAATGCCCTAGAGATGTTGATGAAGAAATATCTCATATTATACAATGACCCCCCCCCATTAATATTCCAAAATGTACACACTGATTGGTCAGCTGCCCATTGTAAATTAGACTTATACTAATGGAAAAAGGTCCGGTCACTGGGACTTTTCCCATTAGTATGTCTTTTTTTTTGTGTGTTAAACAGCAACGGAGAACGGAAGAGCTCCGTTGCTGTAATCTCGCTATGTTAAATGGGTTTAACATAGCGAGATATCTTTAAAAAAAGCAACGGAGATCTTCCTTTCTCCGTTGCTTTTTTTAAAGCTGTCTCGCTATATTAAACTCGTTCAACATTGCGAGACAGATTTAAAAAAAGCAACGGAGATAGGAAGATCTCCGTTGCTTTTTTTAAAGCTATCTCACTATGTTGAACTCTTTTAACATAGAGAGACAACTTTTAAAAAGCAATGGATATCTTCCTTTCTCCATTGCTTCCACGCACAGCTCTGATGTACTGCATAAGCATACACATGCGCAGTACTTCAGAACTGCTGCAGAATACCGGACAGCTGCGGAAGGGCAGCACGGAGGCATTATACAATGCCATTATTTAAGAAAAGTAAGTATTTTTTTTCTTAAATAATGTCATTGTATAATAGCAGTAACTCACTTCTGGGTGTGGGTAATGCTGGATTTACCCACAGTTGTCTTTGTTTGTCCACTCAGGCTTTGCCCTCGTGACCAAACCACACCGCATTACCCATACCTAGGCGTGGGTTATTGCTTAAATAGCCACAGTGCTTACTTGTGTATAGTTAATTTTTAGTGGCCATAGAGCTGCAGTACTACTCCTTTCTTACTGGGAGCCATTCTTTTGGTGAACACACATGCCATATTTTAAGGTATTCCTCAGGTTTCTGACTCAGTGATTTTTCAATTTATGATTTTTTGATTTTTTATGAAAAGGAGTATGGCAGTTATTTTGGCTGTAATTATCTGACAGCAATGGTGATGTTGTTTTGGACAACTTGAGTCATTGTGGCCTGTTCCACTCTCTAGGGAAGATAATTAATATAGCAAAAAGGTTGACTATATGTGCCAACAGTATCATAAGGAGATCAATTTCTAGTTCTAAAAGAGAAATGAAATGAAACTTGCCATGGCCTACTGCACCCCACATGCATTAGAAAGGTGTGGACAGAATTCAGCTGGGCTACAACAGCAGTTCCTGGAATTTGAAAAAATTTAAATAGGTTCTAAAATATTCCACTGAATATGTAAGTAAAGCTTAGTGTAAAGGGTCTGTGACAGAATGAGTAATAGATACCATGCCCTTATAGTGATGAAAATAATGCCACTGACAAATCTAACAGTTATATATGAATAATAATTAAACATGCGCTTAATTTAGAACACTCAAGGTGACAGTTGAAATGTAATAAGGTATTACCATTTTTGTGAAATCACTACATAAGAAAAGCATATTACCAGTAAATTCCATGTAAGCAGGACAGGGTCAATACTACAGTATATGTCCGAATTAAAGAACACCTGTTGAGATATTAGAAATTTTATGGTTTTACAAAAATGTTATAAGAACCACAGGGTGGGGGATTCTACGAATGACCTGTTTTGCACTAAAGGTAATGGGCTACATGCAATGAATGCTGCAAAAGGGCTTGACTTGAATGATGCTGTGTATTTAAAGCTGTTTCCAGGGAAGAGGAAAATTTGTAAATTAAAAAGTTAATTTTACTGGTCATCATTCATTAAATCTATTAAGATGAATTTTTGCTTGTATAAAAATACTGGAAATCATTGCAAAAGCATTTATAAACGTGGGAAAGTATATGCCTCATATGAAGGTTGCTTGATGGATCCCGAGTGGTAATATTCTTAGATTTAAAACCATCAAAATGCTTTCCTGAGTGGTTTAGCTGAAGGTGCTTAATACACAGTAAACTCTATTTGGCTTTAAATGATAAAAAGCTCTTATATCTGATTTTATGATATATAAAGATATGTGTTTCTTTTTTAATTATGAGGGTGTTATTATTTTTGTAAAAAATAACTAATTGAAGCTTTGAGTGGATGAAATTATATTTTTTGAATCAGTATTTTTCCAGGAACAAATGACAGTATAATAACGGGATCTAAATCATATGTTCGAATGTTGAAAATGTCAAACGCTCTAAAGAGTGAAAATGCCGGAACTCAAAGTTCTTTTATTGAGACTGCAGTACAGTGAAGATCAGAATATTTGCCCTTTCCTCTCTGTAGTGCAATCTCGGAGTTGGAATATATATTTAGCGGGGGGTGTAGGGGCAATAAGGAGTTACAGTTCCAGCATTTTTGCTCTGTAGAGTGTTCAACATTTTCAACATTCAGTTATATGATATAAATCCTAATAATGGCATATATGCATTTATGCTGATAGAAAAGACTACTTGTAAAATTTGTGAGGCAATGATTGATATTCAAAGAAAGGGTATGTGTTTTGTTTTGGGTTGTGAAAATTTCAATTTAACCTTTGCTACATATTAGATTACAGCATGACAAGCCACATGACAGTAAGTCAAAGCAGAACTGTTCATAAGAGGATACTTAAATTCACCTTTGATTTAAAATATAAAATCTTTTAAAGAGAACTATAGAAATGAACATAACTGCACTTAAATATTAATGAGTCATTAATAAAACTAGTTAAGGCTATTAACTACTGCTAGCAATTAATTGAGCTATTGAAGGAAAATTCCACCTTAGAACTAAAAAAATATATTTTTCACTCAATCTTTGTTTTTTTTAAGTTATTTTAATGGCTCAAAATCATTCTGATTGCTTCTTATAACATTTTAATATGTTTTCTCCACTAATGGCTGCTAATGGAGCTTAACATAGCAATGTGATCTTGTTTTTCTTCAACCCTTTCTCTTTCCCATAATCCATTTCAAGTCTGTTTTATATATGCTATGCTAGACATAGGGAAGTAGTGGTGTAATTCCATCCCATTGACATATACGGGATTGGTGTCAGTTACTGCCATCTTGTATACATTTCGTAACAGGAATACTTTTTTCCTGCTATGGCCATCATTTATGTTTGTCCCAGAGCCTGTTTTATGTTATGCTAAGATATTATACAACTACAACCAAAAAAGTAGCTAAATTGCAGGCCTTTGATCAAAGTATCCTTTTGTAGTCCTAGATGAATTGACAGTCCCCTCCCCCACTCTATTTCTGAGGATTTCATGTCTGACAGCCACTACTGGAAAGGAAGGGATTTGAGAATAATTTTGCTCCCCACTGTCATTTCTTTTTTTACCTGAATGTTGTAGAAAATGTTTTATTTTCATCTGTTTAATAACTAATATCATGTTCTTTTTCCCCCTTTAGGAAGTCTACAACAAAATATAACCAACTTTCTATTCCTTATCTTTGACTATTTTTTCTGAGGTACATATGTCTTGTAGCATCATATTTTCCATATTTTCTTGTTATCTGTTCATATAGCGATTTATTAAAGTACAGGAAAATCACTATTCTACAAACCTGACTTCTTGATAATGACACTAAAATTAAGGGACTGGAAAATAATTCAGTAATTCTATTCCCTAGTCCCTGCAGAAGCAACATTTTTTTGAGAGGTGGAGGCTTAATATTATATGCATTTTTTATCAATTTCATTTGTTTTATAGCTAACGTTATATTATTTTTCTCCTTGCTATGTTGTTTTGTGATTCTACAGCCAAATATTATGAATATCTAATCCTTGCTTTTGGATAGTTCTTTTGACCCACAGATGTCATTTGGTATTATGTTTTTCTTTTTTAATGTTATTCTGCTCATTAACTGATTTGTTAATGTACAACACAATCACTATCCACCAAAACTGACTCATTGATAATGACACAAGTACTACTTATCTCTGTATTTTTGCAGGAAACTGCACTCCTGATGGTTACAACAATCAGCAAATTGAGACATGCAGCTCTAACTGAACTTGTGATATGTCTGCAGTAAGTGCAGATGACTAAACATGGTTTGAATCTTCCGATATTTAATTTTCCTGCTAGTGACTTTGAACAAATCACTTAACCATTTAGTACTAGACTCCCTAATGGTCTCATGGGCTGCATTATTGTCTGCTATGCATTTTCAGATCCTACACTGTACCATCTCTTGTGACTTCAATATTATCAAGTACAATGTCATGTTCATGTTTCTGTTTGGAAATGCTGATTCTGTTGAATACACTCGTCCCTTTCTTTCTAGCACTCTGTGAGGCTATGCTGGTTTTCATGCTTGTGGTCAAATCTAACACATGAAATTGGAATTCCAAATTCATGATATTTCTTGTTCACTTCCTGGTTGCCTTTCTTGTCTCCGTTACTGTTGCTAGGCACTCTGTTTTTATTTTTCAGTTTTGCTTTTTTATTCAATTCATATTTTATTTTACACACTTGATTTCATTACTTAATTCTTTTAAATGTGTATCAGCAGTTTCACATAGTACAGATATATCCATAGTTTTTGATAGTGTTAGGTCTTTTCCTCTCAATAGCTAAGTCTTTTTGATGAATTTTTTACCACAACTATTCTATTTATTTATTAAAAAATCTGGCAAGTCTCCAAGTTCACAATATTTGGCTCTAAAAAAATATCTATAGTATCGTGGGTACAAATAGAAAATAGAGACGTATTTTGCTTACAACAATGCTTGAAATTATTTCAAATTGCTACTATTCTATCTTTCTTCTTTTCAAAAATCTAAGTGTTAAATACCTTCAAAGCTTTTTTTCTATCAACATGCAGACAACAAACATTGTACCTTTTTTAAACCTTTTTGCTACTCATATTTCACTACCAGTGAAGAACAGACTGAATTTTTGATGTAAACTTTCCAATATTTTGCTAAGCTACCCATTCAACAAGAGTACTCATGGTGGTTCCAGCTGTGGTATTCTCCACAGAGAATTATACTCCTGTTTTTCCAAATGTGACCTAATCATCAAATCACCAAATCTTTGAAGACAGAGCAATTGTGAAAGCTAGAAGTAATGAAAAGGAAGTGCCTGAGATGGGTGGAAGGATGCACACTGTAGGACAGATGAAGAACTGAAGACATCAGAGCAGAAGTTCAAGTAACTTCAATTGCAGAGAAGGTCAAAAAGAACATATTGCAGTGGTTCAGGCACATGTATAGGAAAATGGAAGACAATCTGGTTAAACAGATTTGGAACAGACAGAAAGAAGGCTAGAGGAAACAAATGTGTCCAGTAAATAGATGAATGGATTGTGTGACAGAAGACCTGTGACAGTCAGGCAAGACTATTGAAGAAGGTAGGAGAATGGCATTGAATCAAGAGAAATGTAAATAGCTGACACAACACCCTGACCTCATGCAGAAAATGGGAAAAATGCAGTCTGATGATGATGATGATGATAATCACCTCCATTAACTTAATCACTTAAGAAGAAAAAACACACATAATCACTTAAGGTCTGCAAATATTTCTTTACTCTTGAGATATATTTCCCAAATTCTGACACCGTGCAACATTTGGGTTTTTGTCAGAATGTTCAGTATTCAGCAGAGACACTATGGATGTGACTAGCCACCATGAAGTGCTTATTCAGTATGAAACTCAAGAAAGAATGTGCATCATATGACATGTATGTTTCACTATTGACATGCATCAGCATGTAAAATCCTATATACCATGTGCCCTTCCCCAAACTTTAATAGTCAATAGAGTTACTAAACCAGGACTCTGAGAATATTACTGCTGCTCAGAATTGGGAGCTTTCTAGCAATATACTGCAACCAAGTGTTGCTGGATGTCGCTAATGGTCTTCTATACTTGTACCCTTATACAGTATTCACAGCATTATAGACTAATTTCTGGTTATAAATAATGTGTGCATTAATTAAAAAGCTACACGATTAATATGAATATATGCTAAGCAGACAAATTTGATGTTTTTACTCTAATGAAGTTTACTTTAGTACATAGCATGTGCTTATAAAAGAGTACCTCAGCTGTTAATATAATTTTGCTATTGTATTATTGTTGCTGTAAGCTTTACATGTATTACTCATGCATATCTTGGTACTATTATTACATGTTACAAAGTCTGCTTACTACTGGTGGATCACAGTGGGTACATTGACACACAGGATGTCTGGCCAACCACTCCACCATGACAATGTTTCTGTAATCATCTGGATCACTAAGCATTGATTCACATTACATTAGTGAACTGTTTCCTGCAGTTTACAAATTCCCCTGAACTTATGTAACCACAGTGTGGTTATATTCAGCAAGATTTGTCTTTTTTCTGTCCATTCTGATTAAATGATTAAATGGTGCATAAGTGAAGTGTGACTGAAAAAAACATACTATGCTCCAACTTTTCCCTAGAGGAAAATCAGATGTTGATGGAAAATATATTGCAGTAAGGGCTTACTGTTCTGTGATGGCATGTTCCATGCCAACAGAGGGACCACTGGTAAGGGACACTGTCAAAAAGATGAATGTTGGTAGAAGTCATGTTCACACAATGCAGGCTTGTCTTTGAGGCATGGTATCATATCATCACAATGTATGTTTATTGTGAAGGAACATAGACACCACAAGGCATGCAAGTAGTGCTGGACAACAACCACTGCAGTGACAGATACGGAGACCTTAATTGCACCACCATGCAGTCATAGGATAAATTATAGATATCAGGAAGTGAAACTGATGTGGGTGCATCACTGGTTGAGTCATATATGTACTACCATATTTCAGTCACATATTTCTATGCTGTAGTACTTTTGTAATAGTATGTCCTATGTATGTGTTTCCCATAGCAAGGGCATGCCCAGATGATAATACATGTCACAACAAGATTGAGTGGTAGAATGTTAAGGATTGCCGATATTTCGATTGATCAGGGAACTTTGAATTACTGCAGTTCATAAATGTAAATGTGATATTACTTTACATAATATATGGCCATATCATTGCTGTGTCTTTTGCAGTTATGTATATGGGAATCAGGCAACAAGATTGTTATGAGTTGTTTATAATTTAATTTGCTGCATTTGTTTTCACTAGCAGTCTCACCTCATCTGCTGCTCTCCTTGCTGTATTTTAAGATTTTTAAGTATTTTAAGTCTGAATCCACATAAGATCATTGATTCCAGGGACTGTCACCCTCCTTAACACCTAGCACATTTTTTTAAAAATGTAGAGAGAAGAGTTAAGGGGGCTTCAGGGGGGAGTGGGGGAGTTCATCAGCTCCCTAACAAGCAATATTCAGGATGATTCATGATGAAGTACCATAGTGACATTATCCATTAGATTGTATTCGGTGTTTTGTTTCTCAGACAACACTTAGCCAATCACTAGCACCTGTCCAGATGACATAGCATCCGTCAAACTACTTTCATATCATTTTGATTTTCAGGCTTATGATGTTTCAGGCTTCTGAATGGGAACCCATTTAACACATATAAACACTAAATTGTTCAATGTTCTGCAGTAATGCTTGTGTTTCCACTGATTTGCCATGCAATGTGAAAAGCCTTATGGATATGTAGAGGCAAAGAAGGACTAATTGCAGCACCACTTGTGATGTTATGAGGTAGTGCCATCTGTGCCAGGGAGGGGTCTATATTAGAACATCGACTTTTTAAAACATAGAATGTTATCATATCGACCCCTATTCAGCGAACGCTGACAACATCGAACATGCAGAACAGCGGATTTTTTCCAAGAGAAAATATTTGCTGTTCCGACACACATACACACAACACAAACACACCAAACAAACAGCAATCCACACACATACACCTACAATCCTACATCTAATTGTACACTAAACTGTACACACACCACTAGCTATCCACTTACCTTAACCCAAACCCTAACCCTAAGGTCCGTCACTATCGCACACTCACCTCACCGGCGCCCTAACCCTAACTCACCTACCTCGCCCTAACCCTCACGTCCACACAATCGCACACTTACTTGACCCACGCCCTAACCCTAACTCACCTACCCTGCGCCCTAACCATCATGTCCACACAATCGC